>NC_137083.1:11011885-11109385 GCF_951640355.1 Cnephaeus nilssonii
GCTATCCACGCATATTGTCTCTTGACCAATATAAATTTCCGAGTTGGTGGGAGTTTGAAAAGAGGTGGTTAAAAGTTATTTATGGCTATGGATTAGAGTAAAATTCTGAGCTCAAACTGAGGAAGTTGGCTTTATTCTTACCTATGTGCTCATCTGAGATAGCTGGGGGCATGAAAGACATTGGCAGTTAGATATGGGTCTGGAGCTCAGGAGAGCCATATGAAACCATAATATATACATTTCAGGGAAGGCATAATAATCTGGTACATTCTAGTGTTCTTTTTGTGCATGTTTCTAAAATGCATTATTTATTAGAATCTTTTTAGTTAACTTTTTTTTTTTTAGTAAAAATAAAGACAGACTTTAGCCAACCTCTTCAGAAAATGCCAAAGATAATATTCATTTATTATAATTTGATGTAGCATATGGTGATATTCATCTGACTTTGTTCTGGTAAATCAGACTTCATGACTGATTGAGTCTTACTACTACCTTTTATTAACTATCAGTTAAGATAAAAATTCCTCAACATGTAGACAAGTGGCTTAATGTCTTATAGCGTACAGTATATAGCCATCAGTAAAATCATCAAGTTCCTGTTATGTGCCAGGCATTTGGGATTCCATCAGTGCCGCCCCTGTAAAACCTAATGCCCATTTGAGAAAACCGATGTTAATCACGCAAGGACAGAAACATATAAAAGCAGTATTACCTACAAGTTCACGTGCCATGTAGGAGAGGTCCATGATGCTGACAGTGGGATCTGACCTAGTCGGGGTGGCTGCAGTGAGAAGAACAGTGCGCAGGAGAGTGGGTCCAGTGGGTGCTTATAAGGGGCTGTTTCCACAGCCTGGGGAGGAGGGCACAGGGGCTCCATCTAAAGAGGTGACGGAGGCGATGACCGGGACAGAAGTGGTGGAGATCCGAACCGTGGGCTTGGTGATGGATGAGCAGAGAGGGAGGTATCAAAAGTTGAGATTTGGCTTTTGATCTAAAGTCTTTGTTTTATGTAGGAGTTGTCACTCATTCAGTATTGAAATGAAAAAGGAAAAAAAAGGGCAGCTACACGAGGCCTAGGCATAACCCCCAGCTTCTTTTCCAAAGTCTCCATTAATAAGTCTCCTTCTCAACTAAGAATTTGTTGCAAAATCCATTCATTGATGATTTTAGTAGCAGGTAAATATGTAAATATCTCTGCCAGGAGCAATAAAATTCAGGTTGGCATTTGCAGTTTCATCTTCTTTTGACAGGTATATAGAATTTTTACTGATATAAATTGTAATTATATGCAAAGTGAGCAAATATAACTTTTTTAAAAAAAGATTTTATCTTTTTTTACTGGAGAAAAATCCCCGTAAAACATTATTTTTCCATAGGGTTTCAGGTGCCCCCTGCTCTGTTCAGAGCTAATGTTATGTATGGCACAGTTTTTCAGGCTGTAAGAGGATCGCATTTGTATTGATTGTATATTGCTGAGGGATAAGCCTCCATCTTCCTCTGTTATTAAACGTATGTCTGTTGGCAGGGGTTTAGTGAGTCTGGATAAATATCTTCTTTTGTTGTGTTAATGAAGACTGGCAACAGCTCTAGTTACCTTGTAAAGTGAGCATTGGTAAATAAAGTTAGTATCATAATGGAAATTTTTGTTATAATGATCCCTGTAACAAAACAAATGTTCAGTTGTGTAACCATATGCTTAATACAGTACAACTTCAGAACCCAAAAAAACTTCCACATTATTTTAGCCGTGATTTTTAAAAAATATATTTGATTAATTTTTAACAGAGAGGAAAGGAGAGGGATAGAGAGTTAGAAACATTGATGAGAGAGAAACATCGATCAGCTGCCTCCTGCACACATCCTACGGGGGATGTGACCGCAACCCAGGTACATGCCCTTGACCAGAATCGAACCTTGGACCGACTTCAGTCTGCAGGCAGACTCTCTATCCACTGAGCCAAACCGGTTAGGGCTAGCTGTGATTTTTTATGTGGTATGTTTCACTAGAGCAAATTGGAGGCGAAAATTGAGTCCATATTCCTTATTTGAAAGAAAATTATGCTATCTGAACATGTAGAAGTTAGGAAAGCTGATTACATTCACTTTGGTTTTATAGAGAGAGAAATTATGACTGAAAGCGTCATGTATTTAAAAGTATTTAGATGGTAAACTATGGCCTGCCAGTGATTTACATATTTTTTAAATGATTGAACAAAAATCAGAAGAAGAATATTTGGTGACTTAGGAAGTAATATGAAATTTAAATTCCAGTGCCCAGTTGTATGAGCTACAGTGGTAGATTGAGTAGTTGTGACAGTCTATATGGCCTAAAAAGAACAAAAATATTTACTATGCATCACTGGTCTGGATCTCCCCTCTGCAAGAATGGAAATTATTTAGATCCTTCAAAACCAACTGCCTGATTTTGAAAGAGGGGTGACACAAGAATGCATTGCACTAAGCAGAGAAAAACATCTCTACCACAATAATAAGAGCAGCAGCTAATGTTTATTGGGCATTTGTTTTGTGACAAATACTCTTTTAAGTGTTTTATACACCTTGACTCATTTAATTCACCCAACAACTCTAAACGATTGGTTTGTCTCATTTTACAGAGAGGTTAAGTAAATTGTCCAAAGTCGGTGCTGAAAACAGGCTAGTTGAGCAGACTTTCAAATTTATCCAAGTGGTTTCTCACAAGTATGTATCTTATGAGTACTTTCTATTGGCATTACATATCTTGAATAGGAAGTAAGGGTATTTTCCTTTGTTTGATGCCAATTGCTTGTTCTCACTTAGAGCAAGCACTCCTGGGTTGTAATATGTTTGTACTAGCAAGAGCTTAATCAGTGTAATTCATCTAACTTCAATTTCAACCCGTTTTTAGTGATGGCTTCATTAGGTTGCATTATTATGCAACAAGCTCTCTAGTCTTAAAACACAAATTAGTTGTTTTTTTTAAAAAAAATGGACTTCAAGTGTTTTCCTCATTGTTCCTATATAATTTCTGATCAATCGTTTTTTACTTTTTAGAAAAATATGTTTTATGTCACTCCCCTGGTCACGATCTTTCAGTGGTTTCACATTGCACTTAAAATCAAGTTCCAGTTTCTTAACAAGGTGTCAGCTTGAAGCTCTTCCCTCAGAGAGGCCTCTTTGAGCATCCTTTCTAAAATGAGTCTCGCTCTGCCCCCCTGTGTTAGTATTTATCTCTGTTTATTGCCTAACTAGAGGCCAGGTGCACGAAATTCGTGCATGGGGTTGTGTGTCCCTCAGCCCAGCCTGCACCCTCTCCAATCTGGGACCCCTTGAGGGATGTCCGACTGCCCGTTTAGGCCCGATCCCGGGATCGGGCCTAAACGGGCAGTCGGACATCCCTCTCACAATCCAGGACTGCTGGCTCCCTGCATCCCTCTCACAATCCAGGAACTGCTCGCCTGCCTGCCTTCCTGATTGCTCCTAACCACTTCTGCCTGCCAGCCTGATCACCCCCTAACCACTCCCCTGCCACCTGATTGATGCCTAACTGCTCCCCTGCCAGCCTGTTTGCCCTAACTGCCTCCCCTTCAGGCCTGGTCACCCCTAACTGCCCTCCCCTGCAGGCCTGGTCACCCCTAACTGCCCTCCCCTGCAGGCCTGGTCACCCTTAACTGCCCTCCCCTACAGGCCTGGTCCCCCCCAACTGCTCTCCCCTGCAGGCCTGGATCCCCCCCAACTGCCCTTCCCTGCAGACCCAGTCGCCCCCAACTTCCCGCCTCTGCCAGCCTGGTCGCCCCTAATTGCCCTCCCCTGCAGGCTTGATCACCCCCAACTGACCTCCCTTGCAGGCCTGGTCCCTCTCAACTGACCTCCCCTGCTGGCCATCTTGTGGCAGCCATCTTGTGTGATGGAGTGATGGTCAATTTGCATATTTTTCTTTTATTAGATAGGATAGAGGCCTGGTGCACGGGTGGGGGCCGGCTGGTTTGCCCTGAAGGGTGGCCCGGATCAGGGTGGGGGTTCCCTTGGGGCGTGGGGCAGCCTGGGTGAGGGGCCTGTGGTGGTTTGCAGGCCAGCCACACATCCCGGCAACCCAAGTGGAGGCCCTGGTATCTGGGATTTATTTATCTTCTATAATTGAAACTTTGTAGCCTTGAGCAAAGCCAAGTTTCCTGCTCGCTTTGTGGCCGCAGCCATTTTTGTTAGGATTTATTTATCTTCTATAATTGAAACTTTGTAGCCTTGAGCGGAGGAAGGCAGGCCAAGTCTGCGGAAGATTGGCTTCCTCCATCGCCGGGGGCAACTCAAGCCTCCTGCTCTCTCCAGCTCCGTGGCTGCTGCCATTTTTGTTGGGATTTATTTATCTTCTATAATTGAAACTTTGTAGCCTTGAGTGGAGACCTGGGCTGGCCAGGGCAGGCAGAAAGCTTGGCTTCCTCCATTGCCGGGGAAACCCAAGCCTCCTGCTCTCTCCGTGGCCACAGCCATCTTGATTGGGTTAATTTGCATACTCGATCCTGATTGGCTGGTGGGTGTGGCTTTGTGGGTGTAGGGGAGGTACGGTCAATTTGCACATTGCTCTTTTATTAGATAGGATAGCATTTATCACAATTTGTAATGTTTGTGTTTATTTGTTACTTGTTTTTCTGTCCACCTCCTCCATAAAGGAAGGGACCATGAGTCTTGTTTACCACTGTCCTCTCCACGCTTACCACAGGACATTTAACAGCCTCTCCGTGAAAGAAATGAATGAAGGAGGTCTACTTGCAGTGCTACCATTTAGTCTGAGACCTCATCACAAAGAATTATTGTGGCTGCCTTCTAAGCTAAGCTAAAAGAACTCTTAAATTTCTTTTATGCTCTCAATTCTAACCTGCCTGACTGATTTTATAAAATACTGTCTTGATAGAACCATTCCCTTTCTCAAGATCCTACAGCAGTTCAAGATTGCCTCCTGAGTCAAGTTCAAACTCCTTTGCTTGTGTTTTAAGGCTCTCCACAGTCATAATCTTCTCCTCTTTCACAACACCCTTGGCCTTCATGAGGCTGGCCTCTTTCACAAGCCACCAGTATTTGTCTTTATGTATACTACCTTCCAACACCCTCCAGCTTCTGTGCCTTCTCCAATAAATCCAACCCTTCATCTGTAAATTCCCACTGAAACTCTTGCCGACTCACACTTAGAACTTAGATCTTGATCATGTTCTTGAATGGATTCTCCAATATAAATCTTGTTTGTACAATGGTATTGAACATCCATCATGAAAGTTTTGCCTCAGAATCTAATGAGAAGCTAATCCTAACTTTAGCACAATATATTATAGAGAATGATATGAATGGAGGTGCTTTGTCATATGGTTGTCAATTTTGGGATTAGAGAAAGATTAAAATGATACCATTTATGTCTTGGATATTAATTGGGATATTTGATATCAATGAACAAAGTTGCATTTTATCTTTATTAAATTTCATTGAGTATAGCGAGGCTTCAGATTTTTCTGATCTATGGCATATAGAGAACTGCTTATAAATTTAATGGAATTCCATTCCATTAATTCAGAATTTGTGGTAATAGGGCAGGAGGTTGTATTCTCTCTATAAGAAAAAGTGGGTTTATCCACTGTGCAAAAAAAAGGTTGTAGAGAAAATACCTTCTTAGAATTATTCTTGTATTTTATAAACAGTATTTAATGACAGCACTATAGTAATCCTTACTAAGTTTTTAAATGCAAGAGCCCTGCCCCCAGAACTTTATTTAGAATTATTGATAGATTCAAATTTCTATTCACAATAAAATTAAGAACACTTAATATCACTGTGTTTCATAAAAGCTTTCTTTTTAATTTAGTTTTTTGTTTTACTTATTCAGATTTATTGCCTTCTAGTTCATTTCAATTAGCAGATTTAACTTCCTGAGTCCCTGGAAATTTTAAACTTAAGTTTAGAATGTCCCAGTTATTAAAGCAGACATTATATAGTTTGGAAAAATTATCTTTTTTAGTTGCTTTTGATGTTGACAAGGCAGATCATTGTAATTCATTTATTTGCTTTTTGTGTGTGTATTTTATCAAATATTTGAAGGGAAGGAAATTTACTTTTGCTTTACATTTATTTTATATATACTGTAGTATATATAATACTTGAATTATGTTTACTTAATCACAAAATATATTCCTTTTAGACCTATTAAGAAATATATGTGTTTAACATAAGGTGTTACCTTCTCTCCCAGAAAAGTAACTTTCTTGAGGTGACCCAACCATTGAAGAAGGACTTGAACTGGGAAGCCCAGCCCTGTCTGGGTCCTGAGCCTTATGCTCTTCACAGACATACAGATGGACACAATGCAAAATAATTACTGCAATGATAGAGATGTGCTCATCGGCTCAACGTTCTCTGAGGTTCTTAATGTCCTTTTTATGAACTGAAAGGGCTGAGTATGTGTATAGAACCACAGAATATGGAAGCAGAAGGGCCTGGAAAACTCAAATATTGTTCTAAGTACTTCACATAAATTATTTCATTTAATCTTTAAGACAATCCTGAGATCTGTTCTCTGATTACTTACTTCTGCAGCTGGGGAAACCCAGGCTAGATAGAGGTTAAATAACTTATGTTCCCAAGTTTTTAAGTATCCTAAATTCTGTCCCCCTGAAATGTTTTTTCCCAGCTCATAAAGTAAGGGCTTTCTTACTCACCAGTAATGATTTTCCTATAACCAACAACTTTTAGACTTGTCTCTACAATTCTTACAACATGGCAGTGTTCTGGCCTAGGTCTCATTGGTCAGAAATAAAGCCAGGGTCACCCAAAGGGTTCTGTGCTATCTTTCCTTATTGAAGGACTTATATGAAATGTAGTTAATGATATTGCCATGTCAAGATGCACAGCTCATAGAATTATATATTTCCAGTATTTTATTAAAGATATGCAGATTAGCTCATTTATAGATGTGGAGTTGTAACACAATGGATATATAATATTTTACCAGGAACTGGGTCTATTTTTCTGTTTTTAACTCAAAATACCATTCATGCGTCTCTTTGACATGTTTTCTTATTACAAGTATCTTGTTATTTGTTAGTCTTGACACCACACTCTGGACTTTGATCACAGCCTGTTGCCCTAGTATTCTTGTTTGCATGTGGACCAAAGAGGACCAGCTGCCTTCTGCAGACAGTTCAAGTGCGCATTGATGTTCCCCCAGTGGTGATTGGTGATGTTATTTAGAAACACTGCTGCCCTGTGGGTAAGCAGAAGAATACACTGCCTAGGGGAAGAGATTGATCAGTCTTGAAATGGATTGATCAGTTATCAGTGCTTAAAGGCATAGCAAGAATAATGAAAGAAGATTAAAGGAGGGACATGAATACAAATGTGTGTGTGGTGGTGGTGTGGGGGGGGGAAGCTGAGAGAGTTTCCTCTTAGTGGTGTCTCTCCCCTACCCCTATCGCTATATCTGTCTCTCTGATTCATAAAAAATGACCCTAAAAATTGCAAATTATTTTTTTAATCAATGACTGTGACAGACTTGGGTATTCTGACTTTAAAAAGGTCTCTTCAAAATAAAACCTATTGCCCTGGAGCATCAGCCTTTGGACTAAAGGGTCCCAGGTTCGATTCTGGTCAAGGGCACATGCCTGGGTTGTGGGCTGGATCCCCAGTGTGGGGCGTGCAGGAGGCAGCCGATCAATGATACTCTCTCATCATTGATGTTTCTATCGCTCTTTCCCTCTCTCTTCCTCTCTGAAATCAATAAAAATATATGTAAAAATAAAATAAAATAAAATAAAACGTATCAACTCTTTATTCCAAATCCACATGTGTGATGTGATACCATTTATCCACCAGAGGCAATCTACCTAATAAAAAAGCAACATGCTAATTGACTGTACCTTCACAACACCCACCAGCCAGTCAAGAGTGAGTATGCAAATTAACCCAACAAAGATGGCAGGTTAATTTGCATGCGTGGGCGCCAAGTGGCCGGGGGCGGGGTGGGATACTTGCATTGTAGCCATGGCAACGACGCAGGCATTCCACACCACTCCAGCTGCTTCGGGCCTCTGGGTAGCGTGGAAAGGCGGAAAGGCGGCTCCGGGCCAGAGCAGAAAGGTGGCTCTGGGCAGAGTGGAAAGGCGGCTCTGGCCAGAGCGAAGGCGGAGCCAGCAGCCAGGGGAAGGAAGGCCCATTCTTGCACGAATCTTCGTGCATTGGGCCTCTAGTAACAAATAAGGTGTTTGTAAGCTTATGTGAGTAGCATCCTGCTCTTTTTTATTATTATTATTACAATCGCAGTCTGATCTAACTCAAAATATTTTCAAATATCCCTATTCTTTCTGAGCTATAATTTGAATCAGTGCCACAATGCGTGTTTTATACTATTTCTAGCATATCTTGAGACCCAAAGTTTTGAGAATGGTATTGCTTGCTTTTTAGGCTTTGGCAAAAGAAGCAGTGGCATGATTCACATTCATTAGGGGAAGGAGTGATTCAGGATGGTTGCCCTGAACTAAGGGGCTCTGAGCTGCTAAGGGATTGGCTCCTCCCTGGGAGAGATCCTTTGATTGGCAGCATAGTAGGCATCTGTATACACATGTACAGCTGTCCAAGTCCTGTCCTCCAACACACATTTCAGCAAGCAGAGACTCTGGGAGTCCTTCTCCCCGCTTTATGCCTTTCAGGATGCAAGTTGCTCTTTTTGAAGCCTATCTCTCTTCAAAGTTCTTCTTGAAGTGCTTTTAACATCAGTTTTACCTGTAAACATGATTGACATGTGGGAGAAAGTGAAGTGTACTGAGCAATAATTTTCCAACCCTGCTTCTCTCGATGGCACTGGGCCTCGCATGCATACCTCACACCAGCCTTATCCCACGTATTACAGATTTGGTTACATTTGATGAAGTTTACATATTAAACTTGTGTAACACTTATTGTTCAACCTGCTGTTGATTTTTGAGTGTAAGATATGAGCCCCTTAGAGGCAGACCTGTGCTGCCTTTGTCATTGTCTCCCCAGGGCCTAGCATGTCAGGTTCATACTGTTACTCCTTGAACAATGACTATCACACCTTGTTGACATGTGAGAGAGACTGTGTGAAAAAGGTTATATTTTATTCTGAAATAAAGTTTATAATTGAAATTACAAGGGTTAGATGGAGAAGGAGAAGGGAGAAATTTTTGGGAGGTACCCAGCACTTTATCCTGCTATCCAATTGCAGAATCACAGTATTAACCGGGTGTTTGTTTATGCTCCTTTGGAAATGTATTAGCTAGAAGATGCAGAGCAAATGTAACTGAGAAAAGCCTGTAGCATGCCAAGACATACCTAAAGAGAATGCTAACTTAGTACAAATTATCTTGCCTTCATCCCCAGGAGGGCAATAAATCTCAATTCATATAACCCGATATGGGAAAAAGAAAAGAGAGAGAGAGAGAGGGTTTTCACCTTTCTGTCCTTAGTCAGGGGACAGGAAGAGAATAATGTAAGATGGCATCTCATTCCATTCTTCTGGCGCCCTCAGCCAATCTGCAAGTAACGCGAGTAACATCCATAGTTAGGGGGCAGGGTGTGATGTGTGTGGATCCTAGTTGTGGGTTTACAGAATCACGTGCCTGAATTAGCCCCCTTTGTCCAGGACCGGAGGGGGGGAGGGGATTTGAAATGAGTCTAAACTTTAAATCATACAAAGTGTATTTCTAGAGAATATCTTTCTCATCCCACATGGGGATGCATTTTATAGATGACAGATCGAGTTGTTAAGGCCATCAGTGGTTTGAGCGAATAAAACTGCATCAAGGCTGCGTAGAACACACTTCCTGTTATTTCTGGTCCAGCATTATCCTAAGAATGCAAACTTTCCCATTAGTGTTCAAAGTTTATTAATTAAACATTCTGGACCCTAAGCAGAGCTAAATGAACATGTAGTATAGCTATAAAGTGATATTTTATATCTGCCACCAATTAAAGTTACATGCCATAAAAATAATTGGCTCTCCCACAAAACAAACACACACATGGATTGAGTTTCACTTGGAATTTCCTCTGGCTGGCTGAATGTATGCCAAGTGCTTTGTAAAGTGCTGCATACAAAAAATCCAATAGGCCTTGGGTGTTTTTTTTTATATTTACGGAGTGCGTATGGACTTCAGTGAGAGTTTTATTTCCTTCAGAGGCCATTATATGACTTTATGGTTCACCATGGTTACTCTAATTTCACATAAAAAGTAAAAATAATCCTTTGGTGTAAAGGATATATCCCTATAATGTGTATCTTTATTTAATAATTCTTATTTATTCAACATGCATTTATGAAATGATTATGTTCCAGGCACTGTGCATTGGGAATAGGAAGATGAATAAAACTTCAGTGGTTCACCCTCAAGTAACTTATGCCCAAACCACTTTGTTATCAAATATTACTTTCTATTTGCTGCTTTTCTGGTGTCATCTTAGAGCCACATATTGAAAGAATGACCTGAATACAGGTGCTTCAGCTTTTACTTTGATCATTTAAATTAATAAAAATACCAATATCTGCTTTATGCACAGTACTTATTCATTGTTTTCAGAATCTGCTAAGTCTACTTTTGTGAGGTTTGTACATTTATTGACAACCAGTTTGTCAATTCCCATTTTATAGGTGAAGAAAGTAAATGTTAAGTCACAAATATATAGAAAGCTGGCTACATAAGTTTTTATTACATTTTAGTACTTATATAAATATTCTATAAATATTTGTACATTTTCCTACTAATTACACACATAAGCATGCATATTTTATGTAAAATATACATATGCACAGTCGACTCCAGCTTATGCTTTGTACCTATCCCCTGATATTACAAGTTCACTATAGCTTTGTGAGTATCAATATATCACCACCTTATCATTAGATGTACTACTAGTAGTCTGTTGTATCCTTGAACTCTACTTGTTGACTTCCTTTCCTTTGAACCACAAGGCAAGTTTGGGCAAGAGTTCAGATTTGTTTTCTCTGTTGAGTCTGGGAGAAGAGCTTTAGAAATCAGGCTTTTTGATTACCTTTTGGGTTGAGTCCTCAGGTCCCAGACTGAGTATTATTTAAAAACCTTATTATCACTAGCTATACCTAGGGGTAAGTTGGCATATTAACAAATTATAACACTTATCTTGCAGAAGCAATGCTTTCTTCCTCTTTGTTGGAGGAAATTTATACCATCTACTATAAACAATAGAATAATGACTACTGTGTTATAAATCATAACCAGAAGGTTCCTGAGGGGAATTATGATTGTATTTCCTTTGGAATATCATTGGGTAAGACTTACCTAAACAGTTATTGTACCTTCCTCCAGTTCTGGTATTATTTTTCTTTTTCGGATGGATATAAATGGTGTGCGGTAAAGATAAGATTTTAAGAATCATCTTTGCATAAATCAACATATTTTAGTGTTATTAGAATGCAGAATACTAGAGTTGGAAGGAAGCTTACAGATTTTCTAGTCGATGTCTGCTAATTTACACACGAAGTATAGAAAGATTGAATCGTCTGGGTACCCACAATGAAGTTTAGGGTCTGACAAGAGTAGTCTTCTGATTCCTAATCTCTTTTTTCTTTTTCTTCTATCAAGGATGACTATACTATTGCTATTTATCATTGCACAGTAACATTTTTTCAGATATTATTTTTTTTTAAAAGAATCTTTATTGTTGAAAGTATTACAGATGTCCCCCTACCTCCCCATTGACACCTTCTGGCCCGCACCCCCACCCCCCACTCCAGGCCGTCACCAACCTATTGTCTATGTCCAGGGGTTATGCACATATGTATATAAGTTCTTTGATTAACCTCTTTCCACCCACCCCTGTCTTCTCTCTGAGATTCTACAGTTTGTTCCATGCTTCTATGTCTCTGGACCTATTTTGTTCATCAGTTAATTTTGTTCTTTAGATTCCACATATCACTGCACAATTTTTATCAGTGTATATATTATGAGATGCTATACCAGTGTGTTGTGTAGTTATAAAATATTAATACAAACACACACGTATGCACATACATATGCACACACACAAAGTCATGTTGGCAGAGTCTACCAGGGCAAGAATCAGCTGCTTTTCTTTCCTAAATATTCAATTCCCAAATTGTCATCATTTGTCTAGCTTTTAGCTTTCCATATAAATAATATCTGATCTCTTCATTTATTAAGTTTTTAAATTGGAAACATCAGTATTTGCAATCATGGTAGTAATAATTAATTCAAGGCAAGAACCATCAATGAATGCTAAAACTTAGTGGGAGAAAGTTTGAAAAAGAACCAGGATATTTACATCATCTCCAAGAATCTCCCCCATAAGATCCTTATTAACTTTAAAGTGTAAAATAGTAATGGGACAGTAGAGAAATTGACAGATACCACCATAGGTAGGTATGAAAATTAACATAATTTGTGATGGGGTAAATTGGCATCATGTGCCTCCTGATAGAGTGCACATGATGCCAATTTATTATTATTAATGGGGTGAAATTGGGAAAAAAAATGGTGTTACCTTTGTATTTTGAGATTGCTTAGAATAAAAAATTCAGACTTTATATCTTTAGGTCTGAATCTACAAAGAAATGTATGGTGTTACTAGATCACTTTCAGTATGATCACTGATTTTCCTTCTTTGAGATTGATATGGACAATCTTGATACTTTGATTTATTAATATGACTAAAATCACAAAAATGATACTCCAGCAAGTAAATATTTGGTAATATTAAAATTTAAATGAAAATATTTATAGAAATCTGAAGTCTCAGACTTGAAGATAACATTTTCTTAGAATACGTAACTTCAATTGGTCAGTGACATGCAATGCTGCTTCCTCGGTATTTCCTCAAGAAGAAACTGATGCTTGACTAGCAAGTTAATTCACTTAAAATGTATTGTTAAGGAGGCCAGTGTTACATGTTCGGTCTTATATGGGTGTTATTTTGTTCTCTGGCTGTGCATATAACATTGGCAAAGTGGCTTGCAAGTTTATGATTTTGGTTACTTGGGTGTCTGAAGAGTGTGAAAGGCTTTTTCATTTTTTTTTTTAATTTTTATTGATTTCAGAGAGGAAGGGAAAGGGAGAGATAGAACATCAATGATGAGAGAGAATTATTGATCGGCTGCCTCCTGCATGCCCCACACTGGAGATAGAGCCTGGCAACCTGGGCATGTGCCCTGGCCAGGAATTGAACCATGACCTCCTGGTTCATAGGTCGACACTCAACCACTGAGCCATGCTGGCCCGCCGGGCAGAAGAGTGTGAAAGGCTTCTGAAAGAAGATATACATTGCCATCTTTTGAAACATTCAGTTACCTCATCTTACCTAATAATAGACAAACATGTAAATTGACTGTACCTCCGCTACTCCCACAGCCAATCAGAGTGAGTATGCAAATTAGAAGGCCAAAGATGGCTGCCGCCCAGCTGCTCCAGGCGCAGAGTAGCCAGGTGGGGCAGGACGCCTGCTATGAGAGGGAGGGCAGAGGGCAAAGGGATCTACAGGAGCGGAGTGCTGCAGCGAAGACAAGACTGCAGACTCCGGAGTCTGCAGCAAAGACGAAGATGGCCGGAGTTTGCAGCAAAGACGAAGACAGCAGACTCCAGCCGGAGTCTGCAGCGAAGCAACGAAGAGGAAGAAGGCAGACTCTGGCTGGAGCAAAGGCCTGGGTCCCGGGTGCTTCAGGAAAACCGGTGCTGGAAGCCAAGGGAAGGAAGGCCTATTGCACGAATCTCTTCGTGCAATGGGCCTCTAGTCTTAAGATAATACTGTTAGAAAATTGTTTTAGTTGTAATTAAAAATATAAACTGTTTATAAACATCACTATGATTTAAAAACTAAGTCAAACATTAGCTTCTCCAGGACTTACTGGGCAGCATTACATGTGCGTGTATGAGCGAGAACGTTAAAATAATTGTATGTCCATTGGTGACTATGACTTCTAAAGTAATTTTTATGGTTTGAAAGAGATTTGAAATTTATTTGTCTTAGCTGTTGGCAAACTTTTCTTCTTATTTATTGTGCCATATTCTTCACAGGGACAAATCACCCATAATATCAAATTAGCATTGCTGCCTTTTATTCACTCTATATATTAGCTTGTCAGTAAGGCTAATTAGAACCAGTTGTCTTGTAAGATTCAGGGATTGTGATGTGTATAATTCTTCTTATAGCAAATTCAACTGACTAGCAACTTATTTTGCTTACTATCTGAAAAGCAACTAGATTTTAAGATCAGTCTTAAAATATGCCATATAGTATGTAAGATGTTTTTGCATTACATACATGTGACTCTAAATTTTCAATGCTAGTTATTATTTTTAACCTACTATTCATTTTTAACATCACACATGAATGTATTATTACTAAATACTGTTTAAAATTACCAGATTTTAAAAATTGCAGTATTAGCTTTTAGTTATTTTGAAGACTAGGTGTTACATTAAACTGGAATTTGATATGGAAAAGGGAATATTGCTACAAATATTGAATTAGAAAGTAAACTGGCTATTGTTTCCTCTCTTCCCCATCCCATTCACTATTATGTTTTTAATAAGACCAATTATCTTTACTTGATTCCACTTTATCCCATTTTTTTTTAAAAAAAGGTGTTTTTATTTCAGAGAGGAAAGGAGAGGGGGAGAGAGAGAGAAAATAAAAAAACATCAATGATGAGAGAGAATCATTGCTCGGTTGCCTCCTGCACACCTCGAGCCCACAACCTGGGCATGTGCATGTGCCCTTGACCGGAATCGAACCCAGGACCCTTCATTCCTCAAGCCGATGCTCTATCCATGGAGCCAAACCAGCGAGGGCCACTTTCTCCCATTTTAATGGAACTCGGAAGTAATAATAGCTGAGAAACAAGGACCTTTACTTCATATGTAAGAAATTCTCTAAATGGTTCTGTACATATGAGCCTCTTTTCTTGGGCCAGAAAACTTATATTTACCATGACTTTAAAAATGTAGAAACAAAACATGCTTTATGAATAAGCATTCTGGAATCAGCCAGAAGACTTTTCAAACCAAAAACAGGGATACATTTCCTAAGGACTTTGAGCTCAGTATATCAGGTTTGGAGTTGGGAAGGGATAGCTGTGAGCCTATTTGTAAACTTTGGGATTCTGAATGTTAATTTCAAGCTTCCTTTTTAAAAGGCCAGTGTTTGTAGAGCTTATCCTGTCAGCAATATCCTGTGTCAATTGTCAGGTCATGTTTAACAGGCGGAGATGTATTAATCTGCCATAGCTAGCACTGTAAGAGGCTGGGATAAATAGAGGGCTCAAGCAGATGAAGAGGGATTAACTGTGTGGATTGAGCAAACTCTTCAATCACTGAACCAGTGATTCTACAAAGGATTAGCTGTTGCTTTTACAAATATTGATTACTGATTTGCTACTCTGAATGGAGATGACATAACTTGTGCAGTTGCTGTGTAGTATGCTATGGGAAGTGTACATCATTCATATTAATGGATTTGTCATAGGCATTATAGAAACTGACAGATTTATTGTAGAGCAGTTGCTAAAACTGTTATGGTCCAGGTTGTGTCAGCATATCTATTAAAACTTCAGGATTTTAGAAGTTTATGCTATAGCCATAAAATTCATTTCCCAAGTGGATTTTGGAATACCAGTTATAGCCTGGCACAATTATTTTTAGGCATATTTTTACATGAATCAGTCTGAAGGCACTTAATTTGAAGTAGAACCAAAAAATGCATTACTGTATTATTTTTGTAGTACCCCCAAAATTAGATTAATTTCATTTTTAAAAAATTTCAATTCATCATCAATGCTTGTTTTCCAACCAAGAACATGTCTAGTTCATGCAGACTTCCAAAAGTCAATCAGCATTTTTTCCAGAACAGTTTGTCTTAAAGGTTTTGGTTGTTTCTATAATTAGATGGAAAATTTTAGAAAATGTAGAAGTATCTGGAAAATTAAAAACCAGTGACTATTTTGTTTCACTTAAATGACTTTTTAGAATACTAAAAATCAATAGTAAGAATTATCTATATCAGAGAAAATATTTCCCTTTAATCTTTTAAAGAAAGTCATTTTCTCGCAGATGTTTTCATTAAGTCACAGTGGTAAGGCTTTTTTGAGAGTTGTATCTTGAAGGCTGAGCTGGAAGCTTCTAGACAGTGAGAGTAGGAGGGATGCCACAGTGGGATAGGTGAAGGGTGGTGCATTCCGGGCAGGGTGGAAGCTGTGTGAGTACATGAGACTTGGTCTGTTCGAAGAATACCAGGTAAGTGAACATTCTTCAGAGGAGTTGAGAGGACTGTTTTCAAGTTGTATTATTTTACCATACAACTATACATATTGATTAAATTAGATCTGGGTTAATGGTTGAAGCTTTTCAGGGTATGATATAAATACTATAAAATATTTAATTTAAATATTTAAATTTAATTGCTTAAAAACCTACATACATTTTGTTTTTCTTTTTCATTTAAAAATTCAATTATGTAAACTTTTAAATGCCATACATGCTTGTAACAAAGAAAAAAGTTGTTTTCTTCACCAAAAATAGGTCCCTAGAAGTTAACAGTTTCTGAATATATCCTTCCAGACTTCTCCCCTCTGAACTGTGCAAATGTATTTGTGCTCGAAGAAATATGGAATCATTTATTTTTTTTAAAAATGTGATATGACTACATGTCACTCTACAATTTATGCTTTTCAACTAAATATCATGAACATTTTTCTACATTAGTACATACCCTTCTACATTGATACACATAGATCTACATATGTATATTCAAATGACACACATTATTTTAAATGGTTTCATCATGTCCCTCTTGCTGGATATTTTCCATTTTCTGCTGTCACAAATAGCAGTTAAATGACTATTCTGGGTGGTACACCATTATGAACTTGTGCTTTATTTACTTGTTTGTTTGTTTGTTTGTTTTTGTGGGGTAAATTCTTAGGAGTTGAATTCTTAGAGTCAAGCTCTCATCCACAGAGCTGCGGAAGTTACACTCCCAGAGCAGTACATGAAAGAACTGTCTCTTTATGTCCTCCCTGCTATTTGATGTTACTACTTTTTTTTTTTTTTTAGTTTTTTTAGTTTTAACTCTTTAGTTAAAAAGTAGTTTCTTGTTTTAGCTTGTTTCTTTAGTTTTTGTGAAGTTTGTTTATTAATGCAGCAAAACTTATGAGTGCTAACTGTGCCCCCAGCACTAATCTGGACAAGACCATCATGATCTCCAAGCCCACGGAACCTGTATCTCCTTACCTAGTAAAGGGGAGGAGAGCTGGGAGAAAGGCAGTTAAGCAGTAAACACTCATCTTTTCTCATGTTTATTAGCTTTTGTGCTTATTCTATGAATTGCCTGGTTCACATTCTCTACCTGATTCTCTGTCAAGCTGTTTATCTTTTTCTGACTGATTTGCAGGAGTTCATTGTCTATTTTGACATCCACTCCTTGAAAAAAATCATTATTTGGTAGATTAGTGTTTGATGAAGACAAATAGTATTTTGGAAGGATTTCCTGAAAAAATATGTAGGGTGTCTGTTCCTATAGGCGATCTGTGATCTTATCCTTGAGTTTCACAGCGCTAGTTGGGAGCTCTGGACAGTACTTGGCGGCCTGGTTTTGTACTCTCTAGAGTTGCTTTTGCTGAAGTTTGCTTTGGCATTATGCTGTTGGCTTGATATGAGTGATGCTATACAAAGCAGCCCCTATAAACTTTGATTTTACTTACTGTAAAAATGTTATTGTGGACATTGAGAACACCTGGGAGAAATTTCTTTCTCATTTCAGTACCAGGAACCAGGAATAGCTGTTGTATGTTCCTCCCTGAGCAATGATTTCTATTTATCTTATGGGCAATGAATCACACAATTTATTATTTTTTGCTTCATGTTGGTTTGTTATAAAGCTTATAACTGAATTCTTGGCCCACCCTTGCTACCTGTAAATGACTTTGTAGTTTCAACTTGTTTTGTGTTCTACCCTGACTTCTAGTCTTGCCTTTAATTTTTTTACTTATATATATTTTTACACTTGAAAATATGTCATTTATAGAAAAGTTCAAGAATAACACAAAGAATTTCCATTATACCCTTCACTCAGATTCCCTTAACAGTAATGAATATTTTTCTACATAAGTATTTGTGCTCTCTCTCTCTCAAATCAATAAAAATAAATAAATAAATAAATAAATAAATAAATTTTAAAAGATTTGAAAACTAAAGTTAGAGATCAAGTAACTTATCTAAGTCACAGTAGTGGTCAAGCTGCTATTTGAACCCAGGGTTTAACCACAATTTTAAGATGCAAAACCAGATCAGCACACCTTTATTGTGTTAACGAAAAATATTAAATTGAAAACCAGTTCATAATTGTATATAAATTTTTTTAAAATATCTTTTTATTGATTTCAGAGAGGAAAGAAGAGGGAGAGAAAGAGAGGAACATCAATGATGAGAGAGAATCATTGATTGGCTGCCTCCTGCAAGCCCCTCACCGGGGATCAAGTGGACAATCCAGGCATATGTCCTGACCAGGAATCAAACCGTGACCTTCTAGTTCAAAGGTCAGTGCTCAACCACTGAGCAACACTAGCTAGGCTGTATTTAATTTTATATTATTTAGAGCATCTGTGAAATTTTTTATTTATTTAGAATTTTATTTTAACTTAAAGAGAAAACGGTATTTCATTTTAAGCTTATATCTCATTTTCTCAAAGTGGTTATTTATCATAGACTTTTTTTTAAAAAAGGCTATTGTTTTTCTGAGTTAAATTATTATTATTTTTTTTGCTTTAGAGAAGGTGATTAAGATATAGGCAGATACATACATGCATATATAGAGAAAAATTAGTAGCCAATTGTTATGTATGATAAGGGGTACAGTAGACACAATAATAGTCCCCCAAAGAAGCACACATCCTAGCCCTTGGAACCTGTAAATGTGTTGTTGCATGGCAAGGGGATATGAAGGTGGTAGGTGAAATAAGGTTGCTAATCAGCTGACCTTAAAATGATTCAGGTGGGTCCACTGTATATACAATATTCCTTACATGGGGAAGAAGAGGGCAGAAGAATAAGAACCAGAGAGAGGCCTTTGTGAGAAAGACTCAACTAGCTACTGCCAGCTTTGGAGATGGAAGGGGCCAGTAGCCAATGGACTAGGTTAGCCTCTGGGAGCAGGACAGCAAGGAAATAGGTACTGCCCTAGAGCCCCCAGAAGGAACACAGCCCTGCTGACACCTTGATTTTAGCTCAGGGAGACATTCTTTGGACTACTGACCTCCAAAACTGTACGATAATAAATTTGCATTAAGCCACTTAAAAAAAAAAAAGATAGCGGCAGATACAAAGTAACTGAGAAGTTACTCTATATAGGAGATAAAATTTTATTTAAATTCTTTCCGTGAAATCTTATGATCTATTATTTAAAAGTAGCCTTTACCAAAACATAAAAGTGTAAAGGGTACCCTGCATTATAAATATATGAAAGAGTAATCTTGTCTTTAGAGTGAAATTTCTCATAGTGAGCCATATTTTTTAATGACTGATTCAGTATATTCATACGCTTCCAACCCTGTAAATAATTGAGGGAGTATTACAGGGGTTTCTACAAACAAGTAATTCTGGAATTTTGGGGTAAAAAGCATTCTTTAATTCTATAAGGAGTAATTTTTATGTATTATAAAAATGTGATATCTTGTGGACTATCATTGGACCAAGGAATCAGAAATCTTAAAGAAATATTTTCTGTATATCTAATTTTATGAGCTAAGGATAGCAGTCCTATATTAAAAATTTATGTTAGAAAGCAGTCTTCAGAAATGTAATTAGGTAGTTCAAATTCTGATCTTACACTTAAGCACACTCTAAGGTAAAAGAAGCAGTTTTAATTGAAAGAGAAGGAAACTATAACTATGGCTAATACTTTTCATCTATGGCTTTTTTACTTTTATTTAGTGGATATTGATGAACATACTTGATTTCAGATTCTTCTTAATCCTGACTATTAATTATTCTCTTAATTGTTCTATTATTGCCATTTGAATTTTACATATTTTGGTAGACATCCATGAAAATTGGTCGCATCCACAATTATATACATATATATTTTTTATTAGACTGAGAATAGACCTTTAATACATCTTGGATCATATACATGAAGCATTTCCTGCATACATATAGCTATAATGTTAATAGCTAGTGTCTTCTTTGGTTTCAGACAGTCCTGTTTGAAGACATATTGAAACTCCCATGAGGCGTTAGGAATTCCATTTCAAGAAGTAGAGCTAATAAAGGCAAACTAGAATTATCCTAATAGTTATTCAGTTTTTGCTTGGTAGCTTTCAAAGTGACTTGCCACTTTATAGAGCTGGGAGAGACGAACAGATGGCAAACCTGTGAGTTGCAACCTCTGCTTTTGCCCTCAGTGTCATTACATGGGTCACTGTATTAGTGTTTAAAGCCTTGTCCCCAAGGCTTAACCCCTGGGAATTCTGTGGTCCTACTAATTAGAAGTTGACCATCTTTGTGTCTAAGCCCACTATGAGCCTTTTTTATTAAAGGGTATATTATGATAACCTTAGACATCACCAGAACTAGTTAGTATATTCATCGGTTAATCCTTTCTGAAAAGGGTAATAGTGATAAGTGAGAAAATAAGCTCTGTGAAAGGACTATGCTGAAGTAAAATAGCCACTAGAGTTAGTAATCTTTTACTGCCTATAGTGGCTATTTTCTTATAGGTTACTAGAGGCCCGGTGCATGAATTCGTGCACTGGTGGGGTCCCTTAGCTTGTCTGGCAATCAGGGCAATCGGGGCTGATCAGGGCTGCCAGCCTGGCGGGGAGGGGCCACGGGAGGTTGGCCGTGGGAGTGCACTGACCACCAGGGGGCAGCTCCTGTGTTCAGTGTCTGCCCCCTCGTGGTCAGTGTGTGCCATAGCGACTGGTTGTTCGATCGACCGGTCATTTGGTCAACCAGTCGTTCGGTCGACCTGTCGTAACGGTCACTTAGGCTTTTATATATAGATTGTTTCATATGTCCATTGAAAATAATTGTATTTTTGCTACTAAAAAAACTGATAAAAATATGTGAAATTATAATTTTTTCATGTGAAGGGGAGAATTAATAGAATATGAAAAATATTAATTTATGTATTTATTTTCTTTATGGATATTCTAGACCAAGGTCTCATTAAACCTTTAAAATGACATAAAACAAGTAACTCTATGCTAGATCTCAAGGAAGTTATCAGTTGCTTTACAAAAACTATATTGTGAACAGTTTCTACATTTGATATCTTTGAAAGTTGAACTCACTGGGGATCGGGGCCATTTGTTAACAAAAGTACAAGAAAAAATATTACTGTGGATATATTTCATGGAATCCTAGAATTAGGAGGGCCTTAGAGATAATCTAACCTATTTTTTTCATGTTTTATATGAGGAAACTGATACCCAGAGAGGCTTAGTGACCTGCTAAAGGTCACAAATTTGTAGAACTGGGGTTTTATTACAGACCTCTTTAACCTGTACCATGCATCTTGAAATCAATATTAATGTAAAACTGAGATTCTGGGTATCTGCTATATCACGAAACCATTTTATTTAATATTTGTATTCATCAAGTTTAGGTTTCTCTCCCTTGTTAGGGCATAGTTTCTCTGTTCTGCAGGCATACAAGTGAATTTTTGCAGTTAAAACCTTTTAGAATAATATAAGTGTCAGCAACTCTGTGTCTTTGTATCTATTACAGGGTCTTTCGAATCAGGGAAAGTGACACCTAAGTTTGTGTGTGCAGATGTGAAGTAACGTGTAATTAAATTGCACTTGTGGAATAATAAGTTCTGAGTCAGGAGTGGCTCTGGGAACTGAAGTTCATTTACAAACTATTTTCTAAAGCTAAGTACCCAATATACCCTTCAGCCAGAAATGTCTACAAGATCTTGGACATGATCTTGAAATATATAAGAGACAAAACAGAAAGCATTTTTCTACCTTTATGCAAAATTATAATGCATGAAATACTGGAAATAATGGAATTCTGCTCCATTTTTTCAGATTCTACAATTTATTCTTTAACTTTCTGGTGGGATACATCCACTATATACACAGTTTGTTTTTAAGACAAAGGTTTCAAAAGATTCTAGAACTCTTGAGTTATCTTTTAAAAACAGTGTCCTTGTGAGCAAAATACCAATCTAAGAAAATTTGGATTCCACTAGTCTTGGTCAGTATGTGCTGGTTTCCTTAGGGCACTGAACGCTTGTGGCCACTTAAACAGGCCCTTGCAGTAATCCTCTCAGCAGAAACAGTCTGGTCCACACTAGAAGTTAGTTCTTTCTCTTCCCTTAGTTATAATTTCTCTGTCAACCGCTTTCACCTCACCAAAAGAAAACCTTTGAACTGCTCTTAAAATAACTACCATGCTTAACTTGTGCAGTTACCAAATCATGCTTTTTCCCATCTTTCTCATTAAAATTCTCTAAGCAACATTGGTCTTAAATTTACAGCGGCATCTATTCATTCAAATTAATGATACAGTTACACTAACATATAATATTTAATTATAACAATAAAACCTAACATTTGATCGAATGTCTGCTGTGTGCCAAAGGATTAAAGTTCAGAACTAAATTTATTTCGGGGACAAGGGTGTGAATTTTGATAGTGAAATGGAACTGGTAAGGTAATTGTGAATTTGTTAGAATGTTGTATAATGGCTGTGTTGCGTAGTTTCTCATGGTGAGATAATGTAATTGTGGTGTCTGGCAGCTCTTCTTTTGTTACCTGCCAGATAGGTTTATGTTAGCCTCCATGAGTCCTTATTCCTACATTTGTATAGTTAATTCTCTGAGTCACTGTGAGTCTTCTTAAATGGTGGCATGCTACTGATCATTGTAGGTATAGTGAGATGAGATCTAAATGATGCGACAATTCATGTTTTTTAAAGGGAATTTACTACTTTTTACATCTTGTTACAAAATTTCAATTTCTATCATCAAAAGTATTTGGTGTTTATATGTTTATGGTGCTATACAAATCAAATGGGTCTTTTAAGAACTTAAAATCTAGGGGGTTGGAGGGAGGATGAAGAGGGTAAAGGGGACAAGTATATGGTGATGGAAGGAGACTAGACTTAGGTGTTGAGCACACAATGGAATATACAGATGAGGTACTATAAAGTTGTACACCTGAAACTTATATAATGTTATTGACCACTGTTACTCCAATAAATTTAATTTAACAAATCTAAAGTATCTAAAGGGATGACTATTACTAAACTTTTTTTTTAAGTTTACATGTGTATTAAACAAACCCTAGATATTGGACAAATATCAAAAAAGGTTTAGACAAATGAATTTCTCTGTGAGTACAACCAGAAAGAGAATTTGGCTATGGGCTCAGAGAAACAAATTTTAGCATTTGCTTTTTGGGGAAAATCATTTTATGTTTTGCTTGACAAGAAGAGGGACATACAAGTAAGAGTCAGCATGTATCAAAATTCTTGAAGAGTTAATCCAACATAAATATAAAGAAGCTTACATGATTTATTTGAAATCTCTTTCAGGATTTCATTTCATTTATTTATAGCGGTTTCCTAGTCCTTTCCTTAGACTATGGGTCAAAAAGTATTGCCCTTTAGAAATCATTCTGTTACATAATATTGCTGTATTTGGGGGAGCATAATATATTAAGACATAGGAGTATAGAAGTATTGTTTTTAGGAGGGGGAAAGGGACTCCGCTATGGAATGGGTCTGAAACAAAGCTAATAAACTTGGGTTGAATGTGTTTGGGTAATTAAACGTACACCTCCTGGTACTTGGTTTTTCTAAAATGGGTTGCTCACTACTTTCTCTTCTCTACTTCCCACAGGAAACCAGTTTCCTCCGGTGGCAGCACAGGACCTGCCTTGTGTTTTTAAGGCTGGCTACCTTGAAAAACGCAGAAAAGGTAAACTAAGATTCTGATGAAAAATCTAAAAATGGTTCTATCCTTCGATAAAAGATGCTTGCAGTGTACGTGTGGAGCCAGTGTTCTCGTTAGGTGATGGAAGAGTTTTAGGACTCTGAGAAAATCTGGATGACATTATCCAAACCAAAAAGTACAGCTTTTAGCTCTAAATAATCTTTATAACCAACATTTGCTAGGTTTTTAGTTATCAACCCCAGTTATTTGTATCGATTCAGGAGCTGTCCCCTGCCTGTCAGAGGAAGGCGCGGGCCGTGACTGTAATCTCAGGGATGGGATTTCTCCCCGCTGTCCGACCACCGAGCCGCAGGTTCTCCTGCGCCTCACCTGGCATACAGCGTGCCTGCAGTGGTCCAGCCCAGCCTGGCCTGTTTTCCACCATTTTCTATTCCTCATTCAGTGTTCCTCTCCATTGGCTACGATAATTGGGAGTTGACCATATGGTCTCACTCTTTCAACACCAATATATAATGGAAATGAAATACGGAGGAGGTGTGATGATATGGGAAATGAAAAGCAGAAAGTCTCTCCATTCCCATTCTGCTTATCTCTCAGGGACTCCCTTTGGGCCTTTCTATTTATATTCCATTTGCTTTCCTGAGCTTTTTAAGCTGACTTTTAAAGCTGAAGGAGATAATAGAAATAATCTAGGTCAGCTCCTCCCCCTCCTTTTCATAACAGATGAGAAAATGAGACCCAGATGAATCCATTCTCTGCAGGCTGTAGAGTCCGATGCTGTGTGGACCGTCCCCAGAAGGAAAGTTTGTTCGCGTTCTCTTGACCCCATAAACGTGGCAGCTCCAGCTCTGCCTCACTTTATTCCTTTTAGCTTAGTTTTTGTCTCTTGAAAAGAAGACACAAATGCATTAGTCCTAGAATTTTAGAGCTAAACAGGAACCTTAGAAATCATATTAACTAACATATCCTTTTACAATAAAGAACTGCCTGGCTGGCGTGGCTCAGTGGTTGAGCATTGACCTATGAACCAGGAGGTCAGGGTTCGATTCCCAGTCAGGACACATGCCCAGGTTGTGGGCTCAGTCCCCAGGAGGGGCCGTGCAGGAGGCAGACAATCAATAGTTCTCTCTCATCATTGATGTTTCTATCTATCTCTCCCTCTCCCTTTCCTCTTGAAATCAATAAAAGAAATACATTTTTAAAAAGAACTGGTGTTACGTTTACATATGTTGTGTATATTATCTAAACTGTTTCCTTTCCCCCTTTATTGTAGATCACAGCTTTCTGGGATTTGAATGGCAAAAACGGTGGTGTGCTCTCAGTAAAGGAGTCTTCTATTATTATGGAAGTGACAAAGGTAGTATTGGTGTTCAGTTATCTAAACTTCTGTTGCATGAGGGCTTGGGAGCTATGTTTCAAACCCTCCCCCCCCCCATTTTTTTTTTTTTTTTTTTTTGGTATGGAGTAAACTGAAAACAGATGGAGAAAGAATAACTGAGAACTTTAATAATTATAGTCTAAGACTGATTTATAATTCTATTTCATTATTTGACAAATTCTCCAAATTCCAGAATGCTCTAAGAGTTAATACAATTATGTTTTACTGAATTAGCAAAGAGAGTAAAATAACTCTCCATGTGGACTTTCACCGTAGGAAATACTTATCATCCAAGCTATAGTTGTAGAATCTCTGGAGAAGTTAAGACCATTAGGATTATGAGAGTTTAGCTGCTTAAGCACTTCAGCTATATTAACTTGTCTGTGCAGTAAGGTACTATTATTAGTCCCATTTATTTTACTGTTTGAAACACTGAGAACAGAGAGGTTAAGTAACTTGTTCATGGTCACAGAGCAGGTAAATGGCAGATCTGGGCTTTGAACTTAGGCATAATGGTTAGAGTCTGTACTATTATCCACTATTGTCACTATATTAATTTAGAAACAACAAGATATACCTTGTAACTTCATTTGCTAATTAACAAATCTCTTAGTCATAGTTTAGATAATTTTAACTTCATTATTTGAACAAATAAAGTCATAAAATATTGAAATTTAAACAGTATAAGTTTTTATTTCTCCTAGGAAAAGAAGGTCAGAAGTTGAATATTATAGAGTAAGGGTCATACAGAAATAGCTAACATTCATTTCCATAAAGAACACTTAAGGAGAAAAGAGACATAAAAGTTTAATATCACTGAATATAAGCTTTCCCATGGAATTCTTATCAGTGTTGTCACTTGTGTTGTTTGGAAATTTATGTTTTATTTGACATTATTTGAATATGTTAGTTTTTTTCTTATTATAATACCAGAGGCCTAGTGCACGAAATTCTTGCATGAGTAGGGTCCCTAGGCCTGGCCGGCGATTAGGGCCGACCAGGGCCTTCCGGCTGCCTTCCAGGGCCTGCCTTCATTCCGTGCCGCTTCCTGGTGGTCAGCGCATGTCATAGTGAGTGATCGAACTCCCGGTCTCCTGGTCGAACTCCCAAGGGACACTCTGCATATTAGTCTTTTAAATATATAAATTAGGCAGATACGATGAGTCTATTTCAGATAAATTTGAAATACATGCATGATGCTAGAAGTTGATCTCACCTTTTGACTAATAGAATTAACATATTAAGAATTAATTTAGTTGGTAGTTTGCATTCTGTCACTAATTTACAATATGTTCAAATGTAATAATGGCATCAATGGAATATTAGCTATAAATAACTATTAACAAGCAGCCTTCCTTAAGGGAAGTAGGTGATTTTGTCCAACAATTTAGAGCCCAAGTTTAGTTATGATTATCATACGTCATTTATGTGCATTACTAGTATAGAAATACTAGAGGCCCAATACACGAAATTCGTGCAAGGGGCTCAGCCCTCCCTCGCAGCCCCAGCTTTGTCTGGAAGGTCGTTCGGCTGTCTGGTCTAATTAGCATATTACGCTTTTACTATTATAGATAATTTTGTACAGCATCATGAACTGACATCAAGATCTTACTTTTCTATAAAGAAATATCCCCAATTTTATAAGACCAAAGGAGGGAGGTTGCAAAACCTTATGGTTTGGTTCAGTTTGGCTTCTCATTTCTAATTTCTTTCTCAATCAATGAATATTAATGTCTGTTTCCTCCACCCCAGTCCTAACTGGTATATACCAACTGTTAGGGCAGGGATTCACCAGAGTTTCCCAAAAACCCAAGGAATGTTTATGTTTATTTCAAAGGCTAATGTTCATTAAATAAATTCTAGGGCTTTTTTAGGTGGTGGTAGTGGTGGGTATTAGTTAAATTCCCATGTCTAGTCTTATTTGTTGAAACCTTTTGGTAACAACATTCTTTGTAATTTGTGTTTTTAACTACTTTGTGATCCATTTAGCCAGCTCTACCACCACGAATTTTTAAAAATTATTCCAGCATTCCTTTCTTATGTGGATGCTTGAAGATCTGGTTTATATTTCTTTAAATTCTTCCCTGTCTGTTACTATGAAGCCTCCTGTTTCCATGGAGATTTCAAATCTGCTTTTAGTGGTTCTTTTCTCTGTGGCTGCTTCCTTTGGCCAGCTCTTTTCCTTTTAGGGACTTGGGGGAGGGAGAATCTATCTTTAGACAGTTTTAATTGCTTGTTCGTCATGATCCCAATGTCCTTCCTTTGTATCTTTTTCTTTCCAGGAAAATGTATGTGTCCTATGATTTTTTTTTTTCTCATGTGAAATTGGGTAACTGATTTGTACAGTCTTGTTTACCTAAACTTTGGAAAGAGCTATTTAGATATATGAGAACTATAATCCTCCAACTAAGTAGGATTTAGATAAATGGATTAGAGGGGCGCAGAAGGAGTTGATACACTTACTAGGTTAAACTGTACTTGGTTACTGCTTGACAGATACATTGTTCATATTTGCTAACATACTGTGTGCGCCCAAAACCATTTTGACCCGTCAAGATAGTAATGGCTTAGAAAGAGTAGCTCCAGTCTCTAGGGTAAAAGATGCACTTACCTTCATATCCATAAATATTATCTGTATTTATTATTCATGGCCATTTGGGGCCCTTGAGTAATAAATATATATATAGAGAGAGTACATATTTCATCACTTCATAAAATGGCATCCATCCTTTCATCTCCTTCCTCTTCCTTTGATTGTTCGAATCTCATTCATCAAAATTGTTTGGTCCTACATGCTGACACTGCCATCAAGGTAGTCACTCATTCACTCATTCATTCATTTCTTTATTTGATAAACATCTATTGGATACGAGGCACTGGGAATCTTAAGATAATCCTGCCTTAGAGGTACTCACAGTTTAAGTGAGAGGCAGAGAGGAAGTTGTGTGATTAGAAATGGGGGCTGGATGGATAAACTGATCATTTCAACCAGGTCTAATAAGTGATTTAAATAAACTATCTTTGGATCACAAAGGAGGGGTGGCTAAGTGCCTAGGGGAGTTAGGGAATACTTTCTGGTGGAAAGGACATTGGGCCTTAAATAATGAGTAGGAGTTTGTCAGGTGATGAAGGGTACAATGGGCATTCCAGGCAGGGGAACAGCAGAGATTGTGAGTTGCAAAAAAGCCTTGGATGAGATCAAAGAGATCAAAGCTGGGATCAAGGCAGAGCACAGAGTGTGTGAGGGGCGGGAGCACGTACAGCCAAAGGAGCCGGTCAGGATCTGATTAAGCCGAGGGCTTTATGGCCAGGTTTAGTTTTTAGGAAGCAATCCTAATAGTATTGTGGGGATGGATTGGAATGGAGAGAGAACGGGTCAGCAGGATCATGTCAAAGGATTCTGAACCAGAGAGGCTGAGAGGCAGACCTCGCTGGCTCCACAGTCATGCTCTTGGCACAACCTGGTTATCATCAGCCTTCAGCAAGCCTGTAAAGGATGGCTCACGGAGGAGCCTGTTGCAAACTCACGTTTTGTTTGGTTTTCCCTTTTACTTTTTAACCTCCATGTGATCTTGGATCCGCATAATGAACCTTCCTTATCTCTTCCCACTTTTGCAAGGGGAGTGGTTAGTTTGTAATATTCTCTTCTCTTCCCACGGGAGAGGTTTTGCTGCCCCTAGCCTCCACTCTCCAACTAAAGAAACTCCTAGTGCCATCCAGTATGTGGCAGCTGCAAGTAGCCTTGGTCCTACCAGATCATCCTAAATGCATCTCAGAAGTTATTTATTACACCGGGTGGGTGTAACTTGTTTCAGTGTTGTATCTTTTCTAATGACTAGGAGTCATTAGAAAGTTGGGCTTAATACAGATCATTTAAAATAAAACATTTAGGTTGACAAAGAAATAAAATTTTTATTGAAGTTGACCTCTGCTCTCTCCCTTCCGCCACAACCTCGCCATTGATAGGAAAAATAGGATATATCTGTTCAGTTTGGACAAAAATTATAAAGTGTCTTTTGATGTTGAAATAGCATCAAAGTTCTCTTTGAATATTTAAAAATATTGTTAAAGGACAGAGTGTATGTACAATTGGAAGTCCTGTTGTTTTATAATGACAACGTTAGTAACAGCCCTAAAAGCTTACCATTTCCCCCTGACTTATTTGATAGAGGCAAATTCCTGGGTCAAGGTACCAGCATGTTATAATTATATGATAAATATGTATAAAATGTGTAAATGAAATAATATTTTTAAAATTTATAGTATAATTTTGTTTGTGTAAAGAAGGATGATACCTTAGTTATTGTTTAAGACAGGGGAATAGTTAATTCTACTTTTTATCAGAATTATTGCAATTTTATAGGCTTTGAGGCCTTTGATATGCAAATATTAACTTTATAATTTATCACAATAAAATGTGAAATAAAAGGCCTTTATTTCTGCCTTTATATGTAGTTAAGAGACCTTGTAACAGTATAGAGAAATTAAAATGTACACCTGATATTCGGTAGGATTTTATCAACATGTAGAGATATTCAGGTACAAATTAAGTCTTATGAAGGGTCTGATGGTGACAAATCATGTTGGTTTGCAGTAAACAGGATTCAGTTTGAATTAAAATATATCTACTTCCATATATAGGTTGAAAATATGTAGAGATTGAAGGTAGATATATTTTAAATCAAACTGTGCACTGCTATAACTATCATGTAGATATAGATATATGGATGTTGCTGTACCTATCTGTGTGTATATATAGAGATAGATAGATACAGCGACCAGTAGACTTTCTTTGAACATCTGTGTGTCAGGTGTTATTAACACAAAGCGGCATAATACATCGGCTCAGAGGAATGGGCACAGAGGACCCATAAAACAGTAGGATATGTAGAAGCTGGCTCACCGGGGCAGTAGGTGAGTGAAGGCTCTCAGCCAGGAAGGGATGGGGTCAGGTTGTTACATGTCAGGAGTCTGGCCTTTCCTGTCTAAGGGACAGTTCAAGTTTGTAAGGACTGAAGGTTAGTAGATGGCATGAGAAACTCTGATTGGGTGTTGGAAAGATCACATTGACAGCTGTCAGGAGAAGGTGAGACTGAAGGCAAGATGTGTTCCGGAGCTGAGAGTGGCTGAGAGGTTGTACCAGCTCACATGCGTGAAGGAGCTGCAGGTTATCTGAAACGTGTTGGCCGCTCTCCCCTGCACGCGTAGCAGCCGGACCCTTTATTCTCTCACTATCGTAGGTGGGATACGAAGATGTTCTCTGTGTAATGTTTATCTTAGCAATAGCTATGTGCTGCGATCAGCTAATAGACCATATCACAATTATTACCTGAATTTCAGTCGTAGAGAAAAACAATAGGTATAGTCAAAAAAGGAGAAACGGGGCTTTAAATTCCCGTTCTACAGAAAGGCCTGTAATGTATTTGTTCTCTTATTTACAGATGCTTCATACTGTTGTGTTATCAATCATGTTTATGCCTGTGGTTGAAAATGTGTGGCTGTATTAAAAAAAACAACACTTGATTTTTATTTTAAAGAAATAAAAATGTTTGGGAAATTCCTAAAATTTCCTCTCCCAGATCGTATGAGCCAAACTCTCAATTCTAACGAGCATGCTTCCCTTTGAGCCCATCAATATCACCTGTGTTTATTATTCAGAGCCATTTGGGACCTTTAAGTAAAAACACATATAATTTGATATTTCCTCACAGTATAACTCCAAACACCGCAAGTATATTGCTGAGTTAACATTAGCAGCTGTATTTCTACGAGCTGTATAAACAAGGAAAATGTTCACATGTCTTTAACTGAGGGCCTAGAACAACTTGTTAATCAGTTTGATCAAGTGTTTTGGAAGGGTTTAGTATTAAGGTGTGTACTTTCCCTCTTGCCTGCTAATTAAATGAGCATTAATACTTATGGAAATAGCATGAGTTATTCATTAGGGAGAAAGGCCTCAAATACAAGAAGCAGGCATCAAAAACTTCTGAACACATTGCATATCTTTCTGTCCCCTAGTCATTTGTCCCAAGGTAGCATTCTTGGTAAAAACAACAGAAACTAACTTTGTTCAACTACGTAGAAAAGGAGATTACTGGGAGGATATCTACTCCCAGACAGAATTGATGGGAGGGCCAAACAACCAGGCTCAGAAAGCAGGCAGGGACTCAGGGAGGGAAGATGGCCAGGACTTCAGCCCCAGTGTGGCCTCGGGGAGACACATTGCTGGGACACACTGCTGCCCTGTGATGCTGCCATTGTGCACCTGCTCCATCCGGTGAATGCCTCTGCCCTAAGGATGGATTCTGAGCTCCCCTCGGATTCTTCTGTTACTCCAGGTGTAGGTCCCAGGCTGGAGTATCTGCTTGGCTGATCGGATCAGGGAAAATCTACCTCATTCCGGCATCTGTGGGGGGAAGCTGGCTGTGCCCTGACAGTCCCAGGACTAACATGGGAAAGCTACCTGGATTCCGGGGATCCTCAAATGACGAATGCCCACTGCTTATAGGAATGCTAGGTGATTTGGCATGATTTAGTTATGTTTATACTGGATGTAAGATGGTAGGAAAATAGTTGGTGTTTTAAGCATATTTTCTGAGAGCCAATAAAGAAGAGAAAAAGGAAATATATTTGCAAGAAAAATAGGACTGATTGGGTTTTGGTAGGTGGTAGTGGGGTGGAGGGAGGAAACATGGGGACAGTGGATGAAGAATGATGTTTAGTTTTCTGGTTTGGTGGCTCAGTTAATGGAGGGGCCACTTATTGAGAGGGAGGACAGAAAAGAAGGATCGCAAGTGTTCTTTCTTGAGGTGATCTCCACTGTGGGCACGGTATATTCATTGTGCCTACAGGACATTGTACGAGATGGTGAGCAGATGAAGATTTGGATGTGCAGTTCTGAAGCTGGACTAACATGGGAATTACGAGTCACAAGCATGTTGATAGGAATTTAATCCTTGGGATCGGATGCGGTGCCCAGTGAAAACTGTGAAGTGGGGAAGACAGGGATTTAGAGCGTAACCCTCATGGTTGCGTGAGAGATGGGCACAGGGAGGGGAGCCCATAAAGCAGCTGAGGAAGTTGGACCCAAGTTGCAGAGGAAATGCAAGATAATGTTTATCTTCTCTACTGAGACTTCCTAAATTATATGTTCTAGAACAGTGGTCGGCAAACTCATTAGTCAACAGAGCAGCAAACCGCGGTTCGCGAGCCGCAGTTTGCCGACCACTGTTCTAGAACAATCGTTTTTCAAGCATTAAATGTCTATCAAAATCACCTGGTGTGCTTGTCAAAAATTTGGTTTCCTGGACCCACCTCCAGAGATTTCTAGATAGCAAGTGCAGAGTGGTAGCCATTGCTGTATTTTAAATATATATATATTTTATTGATTTTTTTACAGAGAGAATGGGAGAGGGATAGAGAGTTAGAAACATCGATGAGAGAGAAGCATTGATCAGCTGCCTCCTGCACACCCCCTACTGGGGATGTGCCCGCAACCAAGGTACATGCCCTTGATCCGAATCGAACCTGGGACCCTTGAGTCTGCAGGCTGACGCTCTCTCCACTGAGCCAAACCGGCTAGGGCTATTTCTGCATTTTTAACCGGCATCCAAGATGATTGTAACGTAGGTGATACTGGAAATGTACCTTGAGAAACGCCTTTCCAGGAGACAGTGTGACAGCAAGGCCTTGGAATCAGACTTACGTTAGGGTCCTGGCTTTTACCACTTACTGGTTGTGTGGCCATGAGCTAGTTGGTTACTTCCAGGCTTGTTTTCCCGTCAGTGCTGGAGATATAATAAAAACCTCCTCTCTCTCAGAATTATTCCAAGGTGTATATGAGATATACTCCATTAAATTCTTGGCATACAGAAGGAGCTCAGTAAACATCAGTTGTCTTTTTTGACACTTGAAAAACCCAGAACACAGCTGTAAACCTAAAAGCCGGGGGAAGAGAAGAAGGAAATAGCTATCATCAACCTCATGCATTTTGTTTTGTAAGAAATCAGAGCCACCTGCTTTTTACCTTGAGCCTACTGAATTAGAATTGTGTAAAATTAAGTTACTGATTTAATAGATTTCATTATCTAGGTTTCTCCTGGCAGCCTTTAGTTCTATAGACATTAAATTCGAACAGCATGATATAGGCAAGGTTAAAGTGTGAAATAGAAGCTGAGGGAAATTTAATAGAGGGACACACACCTAAAAAGTCTTGAGGGCATCGATGTGTTGTAACTATAAAAACTAACATTCAAGTTAATACTGCTAGATCATCAAGGAAATGTTAAATTATGTTTAAAAGAATTGTTTGAGAAGTGGGGAGATACATATTTCAGAAAGATTTCCATTACAATTACTAACATTTTAGAGCTTGGGCACTAAAGGAATAACCTTCTGCTATTTGGGAAGTTCACTGAAATGAAATATTTTATGCATCTTTTAAAGTCTGGGTAGATGAACTTATATGACCGTATTTCTCTTGTGATTGACAGGTTACTATTTTTAACAATCTGCCTCAAGTCAACAGGTGACCTTGAAACTATCCCTGCACTGGGGAACTAACCTATTTATAAATTATTATGAATTGCCATTGAATGCTAAGGTTTCTCCTTTGTCTCTGTCTCAAAGAGAGGCTGAATTGAAGGGAGAAGACCAGGGTCTTATCATAGCCATATTTTGCTCATTTCATGTCTTGAGCTTCCTATCTCACACTGGCTAATTGGAAATATGGCGAATTTATGGTTATGGATTTGCAAAAGCTATTGAGAAAGAGTAATAAATGTCCCTCCATTTTCCTCAGTCTTTCTGGTACTATACTCCTACCCCGACTTGGATGTTTATATGATTATTTATCCTCTAATATTCAAAAATCAACTGAATAGGTCTAGGTATAAGTTGCTTCTGACTACTTTCATGTCTTGTAGTGAAAATTTAATCCATTTGCAGTCTAGTGGATCATTAATGTTTCTCGAGCACTTAAATTTGTATTGAGTGAGTGTGCGTGTGTGTTTCAATGAGAAGGCAGAAGAGGTCTGGTAAGGTGTTACTAGCTTCTGTCTCACTTTACCTATAATGCTACCTCACTTGTTTTAAGTGTTCAGTATAAATTTGTTGAATGAGTGGATGAATGACTTAGTCTTCTTTGAGAATATTAGAAGAACCAACTGTACTTAACCATTCATTATTATTGTTGTTATTGTTCCCCAATATTATTGTTCTAGCTAGGTATTTTGCAAAATATGTCCTGGGAGTACCATTCCATAAAATGTTCTGTGAAAAAGGGTTCCGTGGACAAGTAATTTTGGGAAATGCTGCATTCTAAATCTTTCTCCTAGAAAGTCAATTAATATGTGAATATATTAAGGACCTCAAGAAGGGCTGCACTAACAAAACCTGTTTAAGTTTATTTAATTCAGAATTTCCCAGACTTACTTGATCATAGAAACCTATTCATATCCCACAAAGCATATTTTGGTAAATTCTGCGTTAATTTTTAGAATTTTTCTGAGTTCATTGTACACTGTTTCCACAAAGCAAACTTCAAATTTTTGAATCTGAATTGTTTATTCAGTCAACCAAAGAGATGTAAATTATGAATAAATATGATTAGAATGTCCAGATATAAGTCAGGAATTGCTAACTCAGATGATTTTTCCATTGGATGTTTTGAACAAGATGCAATCCCAATAACCTTTTAAAAATGTATGTTACTTCAGGCATTAAATTAGTATATTTAAGAAAAGAAGGTATTATTTGATACATTGAGCTGAGAGAGCCCATCACCCCACGATATGGAAGCATTTTTATATTTGCCCTGAGCTCAGTGAGGAAGACAGCTGTCCTTATTATTTAAACTAGGAAATAATGTAGGAAATAAACCTATAGCTGCACAGCTTTCCTATGAAAATGACATAACTGGGTGAAATAGGAAAGCTAATTTTATTAGATCAGAGTGTCAAATCCGTTGTTGTATTCCTGCTTTATTTTTCTTTAATATCTGACTGAAGCTCAACTCCTCTTTTCTTTTGACACTTCATCATATGAGATTCAAATGTGCTTTATTAGTTTAATTGTTCACTGACTGGTTAAGAAACCTACTTTCTTTGGTTTGGTTTTAGTAACTAATGCTTCTCTACTTGCTTTACCACTCCTCTCCATCCAAATACTTTGTTTTCCCCTCACATCTTTTAATAATTAATTTTGTTTTGTTCTGCTTTGTTTTTTAAAGTTAGAGTTTAATTCATGTGAATTTAGGAATTTTTTAGAAGAAACTTTGCATTTTAGAGGCTTTAGGGGGTGGTGAGGGAGGATGGTGATGAGAAGAGATAGTGGTAAATAAAGCCCAGCAATCTTCATCTAGTCAGGTTCCCCACTGGCTTACCAAGTCTGAAAGAACCACGGGTTTGTAGAGGAAATTCAAGAGTTCCAGTTCTTGAAATTTTTGTACATAAAAGTGTCTTATTCCCATAGATGCTTCTAAAGAAGACCACTATCTTCATACCTCTTCCTCCAGTTCACTAATATATCCTTTTTAAACCCAACCATCCCAAATACTTATGTGCTTTTAGAATTAAAAGTGATATCTAGAAACATTATTTTAGCATTATGTTACGAAAGCAATATTACCAAAAATGACTTTCAGAATTGACAAAGAAAATCTAAATAAAAGATAATTGGCCATTTGTACTCAACTGTAATAAATGAAATTTTGACTTTCATTTTATCTTCCACAGACAAACAGCAGAAAGGTGAATTTGCAATTGATGGCTACCACGTCAGAATGAATAACACTCTTAGGAAGGATGCAAAGAAAGATTGCTGCTTTGAAATCTCTGCTCCTGATAAACGTGTCTATCAGGTTGGAGTTTTTATGTTGTTTTAAAATTAAGTTGATAAAATGTTCTGATTTCATTTATAAAGACATTAACATTTTGTTGAAACAACTCTCCCTGACATGTTAATAATAAAAAAATATTGGTTTTTATACATTGAACATTCATAGAAGAGGTAATACATTTTAAAAAATTCAGATTAGTTTCAAGTGATATCTTCTTGAAAGAGAACAAGCGAATATGTAATTTATCAGTTACCTCACATGTTGCATTTTATGTCTCTTTTAATAGAATTGTGTGATTTCTTAAAAGAATTGCATAGCAGAAAGAGTAAAATTATCAAAAGAAAACTATCAGAGTGTTAATGCAGATTGCATGGCTTGGGGTTGTGGGAGAAAATGAAGGTAAGGGCACGAATGAGCTCTGCAATTCAGGAGCTATCAGTGAGCATCAATATGGAATGTATGTTTAATAAGTTTTAAATATCTGAGATTGCAGTTGAAAGCCAGTTAATTAAGTTGTCAGATAGTGTGTTGGAATCTGACAAGAACATTTTTAAGAAAACTGTACCCAGCAGTCTAAAGAAATTCATGGGTGTCTTCTAATTGTCAAGGGCAAATTTTGTTCATCAGTTCTGTCTTTGACATTGATGAAGAGAAGCAGCTTTTTTTCCAGCACAGCTGCCAGCTGCTGATCAGAGTTTCAAATCCATCATCCTCTGCTTCAATTACGTAAATTTGTCAAAATTAACTGTACATTATAAGAAGCATCCTTGCAAGAAAAGTAGTACTAGACATGAAAAGAATTACTAATGGTCTGCAAGAAATGATAAGAATGGGACATACTTTCTTTTCTGCTGTGGTGATTTTTCTTGTTATTGTTTGTTTTTTATTAGTTCACAGCAACTTCTCCCAAAGATGCCGAAGAATGGGTACAGCAGCTGAAGTTTGTATTACAAGGTAAGAGCAATCAATTGAACAAGTTATTGCAGCCTTTAAATACTGAATAACTGAAGGATTTGGATTTTCGTATGTCAAAAGCTTATTGAATTTCTGTGAGAATGACCAAGGGAACATGACTGGTATTAATAATAGACCATTGACCGCAGATTTAGAAAAGTATTCTGTAAATTCCAATTGGCAATTTGATATTCCCATGTTTATGCACAAATCAGTTTTATAAAATGTTTTAAGTTAAGGATATAGCATATAATGATATTGTGATTTTGTAGGGCTACATTCATTTAGAAAATGGGGTTTTGAAAAATCTCTTTTGCGTTTTTTACAAGTCATAAACAAGTAAGAATTAATGAGTTTAATGGCATTATACATGCAAGATGTTTGCTTCCCAAAACGTGTGTTGTAGATATGGGATCTGATATTATTCCTGAGGAGGATGAAGAAGGAGGAGAATTATATGATGATGTTGATCATCCTCTACCAACCAGCAGTTCACCAGCTAGCAGTCAACCAATTGATGATGAAATTTATGAAGAACTTCCAGGTATTTATTGTCTGGTTATTCATTTAGGATTTGGGGACTTTTATTTACTTTTAATGTCATCAAGTTGACAACTTAAGTAGAAAATGATGAGCTATTAAGAACAAGGACAAAAAGAATCTTTAAAATTCTATTTTACAAAAAGGGTTCTGCTTGAGGTATTTCAAGTGAGTGGATGTACACTTATGAAAAGTGAACGGAATGTTAAAGTGAAGCAGATACAGTCCTAATCTCACGGGACTTTTGGCTCATTAGCATTGTTTATGCTACATAATTTTTTAATTAAAAAATTGACTTGCTTTACAGTTTTTTCCACCAACTCACACATCATTTTTTATTTATACATCTTGGAACTTCCATTAACCAGAAGTTCTATGCACACCCCATATGTCAACAACTTCTGCCTCACGTATTCCGCCTCGCTCTAGTGTTTGGCATTGTCTTAGAGGAATATTGTTGAACTATAAACAAAGGCCCTTTGAAGATTGGATTTTTCTTATTTCATATTTCATCGATATGAATGTTTTCTTATTCTATGTTTTTAAGCATGCTTTAGTGTTTGTATGCCTTGGTATCTGTTACATAACAAAATTAATTGTTTATCACTTATAGTTTTAAGGTCAACCTAAAATAGAAAGATAGACATGTGGAACCTAGGACACTTAGAATATGAAAACATTCAGGGAATTATTGCATTATTCTAGATGAAATGAGCCCTTTTTCTGGCCATTAAAAATCTGCAGAGAATAAAAAGGATTATAAGCAGTATAATCCTTTAACATCATCTAGAGAGGCTATTTTTCTCTGAATAGAACAATTTAATGACATAGTGTAAACCTTAAAATTGATTTCAAAAATACTTAAAATGTTCCAAATTAATGTACAAATGTCATTTTCATTGAAGTCAGTAGAGCATAGTAACTAGCACATGGACTTTAGAATCAGAAAGAACTTTAAATTCTGGCGGTACCATCTAGCCCAGTGACTTTAAAAGTCAATTTCTTCACTTATAAATGGGAAGAATATCATGGCGGGGGCAGGGGGGAGGGAGCTAATGTAACTAAAGCTCTCAGCACCATGCTTGAATCATAGAAAGTCCACACTAAATTGTACATCACTATTATTTTCATTATTGTATCTGGTAAATTCTTACCAATGCTTATATGAGGTTAAAGAATAATTTTCTGAACAAGTAAGAATTAGTGATTTTTAAAAATATATTTTTATTGATTTCAGAGAGGAAGGGAGAGGGAGAGAGAGATAGAAACATCAGTGATGAGAGAGAATCATTGATCAGCTGCCTCCTGCACACCCCACACTGGGGATCGAGCCCACAACCCAGGCATGTGCTCTGACTGGGAATCGAACCGTGACCTCCTGGTTCATAGGTCAACGCTCAACCACTGAGCCATGCAAGTCGGGCAAGAATTAGTGATTTTAATGGTATTATACATTCAAGATATTATAAAAACTACTCAAAATATATGTCTGCATATTGTCTTTCACTACCCTAGAAGAAGACGATTAGTATAAAAGCATACTTTTGTGGGGAATAGTAATCTGTATACTTTTGTTAATTTTAATGAGCTATGTGTTTATAGCTCCACCTTTCTGATTCATCCTAAGGAAATGACATCTGCCGTAGCATTAGTCATCCTCAAATAGGGAAGAATATTCTCTGCTTGCTTTTATCACACCATATCATCAATACAATTATTTTAGTTTAAAAATGTTCTTAAGAGCGTGTGAGAATGTATACTGATGTCAAATGGAAGAGTATAATCTCTTTCAATATATTATTGTCATGTGCATTTCACTCCTTTAAAACCCTGCAATGAATGAGTCACATTACAGTTGTTGATTAGCTGTTAACTAAGTTGTGTTTCTTCAACTTGATCATTCTCTCCTCACGCTCCCAAATAAAATATTGGTAAAGAATAAAGATCAAATATTCATAGTCATTTTTGTAAGAAAGGCCCAGTGCAAATCTCCTGGAAGTAGCTTAAAATCTCAAAAATATGAAACATCTTTTATTTTCTCTCACTACAGATGTTCTTCTTTTCCCTTTTTTTTTTTTGGCCTGGGGCCATATGATTGTTGGAAAAAACTGGTTACTCTTTAGTCTTATTTCTTGCTGAGGTACTGGAAGAAACCTAAGCTGCTCTGGGATTCCGTGGCCCCTGCCTGGGACCCAGTTGCTGTACAAAGTGATTGAGCTTGTAGGGCCTGCAACTGTGCCCCGGAGGGAAGCTGGTGCAGGCAGCTGAGGAATGTCTAGTCTTCTTTCTTCCCCAGTGGAACCGAGGCCCGCGTCAGCATCTGCACGGTTCAAGTTTGTCAAGTTCCAGCCAGTTGCTACAGAAGGGGTTTTTCTTAGTAAAAGCCCTAAAGTTGTCTCTTAGAGTCAGAGCTTATTTAATAATTAAATAATTACACATCTAAATTTAATTTAATAATTAAATATCTAAACCTAGAAAGGTAACTTTTTTCCTTTAAAAAGAAAAAAAATCCTGCCTCCAGGATAAAAATTAAGCTACTTGCTTTCACTTAGGTGAAATAGGAATATAATTCTGAGAGGAAGTGAAAACAGTAGAAAAGCAGTGAACGTATTTACAAACTGTTGGTGTTTTTCCAGTTCTGTACAAAGAACTGCATTTCTCAGAAATCTGACTGGTTAAATTCCCAGAATTAATAAATATGACCATTTCAACACAACTTTCTGTCAATTCCGTATAGTTGAAAACTAATCCCCTTCGTTGAAAGATAAAGCCTATAGCATGTTTGAAGAAAAATCTAAGCATTCAATATATATTACTTTAAATCACAGAGTTCTACTGAGAAAGTACAGCTCTTATTCTAATAAATGTATTTTAATGTAAAATAAACCTGCAGAGTTTAAGTCTCAAGAGTAAGAAGAAGGAAACACTGTTTAAAAAATTGTATTGCAAAATATCCCTTGAAAAATGTTTATAATCTATGGGAGTATAAGTAGTTTCATTGTAATTGTTTTTCAGTTAGAATATTCTAACTTTATTACAGCAGCTTCTCTTTAATTTCTTGTTCATTAATTTTTAACTAACTTCATAAAAGAATAAGAATAAATTTTTAAGATTTCTTTGCATTTAGGGGATTTTACATATGTACAGAAGAGTTGAGAGTGCGACATTTCTGGGGAATATTAAAAGTATGTGCCTTTTCTTCAGATACCCTACTGTTTTGATACCTTTTATGTCTTAGGACCTATTAGCACAGGCCAAGTCAGGTTTGCTTACATTGTGATATAACTCCAGCACGTTTGTGTTTGCAGAGCTAATGTATTGATCAAAGGGCATTAAACTGTTCCATAACACAGTAATGAGTTCATTTGGCTTAGCACGAATTTCAGAAGTAATTGCTCATTTTTTTCCATTAGAAATGTGGAGGAGCATTTTTATTTGATTTTTGAATCATGAAAAGAGAAAACAGTACGTGGGAAATTGCCGCAGAAATTAACCCAACTTGATCATCTTTTCTAGTTACCATGTCACTTGCTTTTTTATTTTTTTATTTTTTATGTCAGGAAATTATGCAGAAGCAACAGAAACAAAAAAGATTTTTCTAGATATAGACTGAATAGAATTATCCCAGTAACAATAATGGAAACCACTCATTAGTCTATTAATCTGTAGCTTTCAGGGGAATTGCATTTGAAATCCTTCTGGCAAGTGGACTAGCGGGAAGGTGGCAACATTAAGCAGGAAGACAAATTTCCAGTTCCATTAACCTGTTTTTTAAAAGCGTTAATTCATTCCTTTTTAAAAATTTTAATGACAGATTGAACTATTCTGAGCCAGAAAAGGATGTTTTTCTCATTTGATCATTCAATTTCATTTTAAATTTATTCAGTCCAACTATCTGTATTGAAAATGAAATATGAAGCAAAAGGCAGCTGTTAATTTTTTTTTTGCAGTAAAACTCGTATATATACATAAAAAAGAATAGTTTGGGTATTTAAATTTGTAGTACTCTCCAGCAAGTGGACACAAATGCTAACATCATCAATAAGTAGTTAAAACCCCTAAAATGAATTCCAGCTCTATTTTCTTGCTGAAAGATAATCAGTCATATTACCAAGTTAATATATGCCTCTGGTATTAACATCATTATAAGTGATGGTATGTTCTGGTTTCACCAAAGAATTTTTTTCATTCCTTCTTTAGAATTCAATGGGAAGATCCCAGTTGACTTTCATGGAACCACATATATTCATCATTTTAATATGTTAATTCAGGCAGTCTGCTGGCATTCTTTTTTCTAAACTATGGTACTGAATGATAAAGTTATAATATATGGTGTGATTAATTTTTTTCACAAGTAATTAACTAGATGAGAGTCCATTTTTTGGATGGTTTTAGCTCTGAACTCTGCTGAGAGGGTTATCTGAAGTTATAGAATATAAGGAAAACGTTCATAAATTAGGGTCACTGCACACATCTAATGGTTTATATTTTTATCTTTGTTGAGTATAATGTGGTTTTAGTGTTATTATAGAGTTGCCAATTTCATCTAATTTATCTAGTTAAGAGGATGTACTTTTCAGTACATATAGAAGACTCATGGAAACTGATGGTATAAAAGTTCACAATTGAAATCTCAACACATTTTAATGAATCTGTATCAGACAGACTATGTTCTTTAACTACAATGAAATTTAATTAGAAATCAACACTGAAAAGATAGTTAGAATTACCCAAGCCCCACCCCCTCCCCTATTTTGGATGCTGAAAAATAATCTTCTAAAGAGCTCTTGAGTTTAAAGAGGAGCTCACAGTGGAAATGACAATGTGTGCAGTTCTGAGAGACAATGAAAACAGTGCAGATAAAAACTGGTGGCCCTGTGCTTTACCCATAGTTCCAGGGAAATGGGGATGAATAAGACATATGAGAATTATCCTTAAAGAACAGGAGATGAGGGAACAACCAGAAAAAAAGACTATGAAATAAATGTGTTTAAAATGATTAAAGAGAACAAAAGAAGGAATAGAAACTTCAACAAGAGAAAAGGACTCTATGAAAAAAGATCAGATTTTTCTTTTTAAAGAACCAAGTTGAATCACTAGACATTATTGACTGTTTGAATTATTTAGCCACCAAATTCTAAATTTTGGGACTCACATATTTATGTTTACATTGCTTAGGGTACCCATTAGAATCATATTAAAAATTCTGAACCAAAAGGTAACCAAATGTCTACCACTCTAATCAGACTAAAATGCTAACATTTATAAAGCAAGAAGAACAATTACACTAATAGGGTAGGCTATTAAGATTTTTCTATGAACCAACCTTAGATGAAGAATCCTAAAATGGTGCCACAGGTCAGTTATTCACACTGTAGGTTTTGTATCTGTACCTAATTGAGTCCTTTATCTGTGAGCCCCAGAACTCTCAACAATTAGTTTCAAGGCATTGCTTCCAATCACCTCTGTATCAGACTTTGTAACTGGAGTCTTCATTCCGCAGATATGATTTGCATCCCATGTAGAATATAAGCAGATCAGAGCCTGCTTTTGTTTTCAATTCCTTCGTGCTTTCAGAAGACAGAATATGATAAAGTTTGTAGTGGCTTCACAAAAATGTATTTGTGGGTTTTTTTTTAGCTTCCAGAACACACACACACACACACACACACACACACACACACACACACACCCTCACCCTCCACGAACACACTCAGACTGCAGCAGGAGAGCAGCAGGCTCCACTATTTTTGCAGATAGGTCTGCTGGGAATATCAACTTCCTAAGAGAACTCAGCTGCTTACTTTAAAGCCATGATTAATAAGAATGGACAAGTTCAACAAAATGTCAGTGATAAATATAAACGCTCTTCATATCTGGCCTCAGCAAGTGCTACAGTTGAATAAGTACAAAGCCTTCAATAAAGGGTGGGGGAAGCAGTCTAACTTAATTAAGCTTAAGTGAAATTTTACTTTGATTTTGTTTCAGATAAGACATTTTTTCTGTAGATTTGCTCCTCCTTATTAGAACCTCATTAGAACTCTTACAAATAACAACTCCTTCAGGCTTGCGGCCCATTGGCTGCGAGTTTGACATGCTTGCCCAGCCCCTTGTTCCTTATTACAGGAGGTGAGGAGGGGCAGAGCCTTTTTCTCGGAGGTGAACAAGGAGACTGGGATGCAGAGCTGCATTTGAGGGCTCTCTTTGGAACCAGATCCCACATCTTCTGCTCCCTTGTCTGGGGCCTCTTCTCATAATCCTACAACTCAGTTCTGTTTCTCTTTAGCATTAAATTCGTGGGAGGGCTTAGTTCGGCCCCTGTCTTCATGGTGTCTGTTCACCTGCTCACTCCCTCACCCCTGGCACTTCCGTTTTCCATCCTTATCCCTTAACTAACACAGCTTCCTCAAAGTCACCAGTCTTCCAGTCAGTGGTCTCTGTCCTCAAGTTCATCTCTGGAAATTTTATTTTCCTGGCCACCCCTTTCTTTTTGAAACTGTTTCCTCCTTTGGCCTTTCCCATTTTGTTTTCTTGTTACAGTTAATATTTATAAATAAAGACCTTGGCACTGTTTTATTTATTTTAAAATTTATTTATTTCAGTTGCCTCCCATTCAAACCCTAACCAGGGAGGGGGAGGAAGAGAGGGGGGGGAGAGAGAGAGAGACAGAGAGAGAGAGAGAGAGAGAGAGAGAGAGAGAGAGAGAGAGAGATCGATCAGTTGCCTCCCATACTCATGTCAACCAGGGATCAGTCCCGCAACCTGGGTCTGTGTCCTCACTGAGAATTGGACTCACAACATTTCGGCGTATGGGATGAGGCTCCACCCAACAGAGCCACCTGGCCAGGGCCCTGGGCACTGTTTTAGATTCCTCTCTTCCTGATGCTTGCTGATGGTTTCAAATGGTTTTTCCTATTTATCCTTTATTTCTGTAATAGTGAAGCTTTTTGTTTCTACTCTGTCTTTTCTTCTCATCATTTGTTCTCATCATTACGCATTTAATTAATTGCTTCAAGACATGCTCATTGAAGGTTTAGGCATAAAAAAGGCAGGCTTGATGGTCTCTATTAAGATAATGACAGATTATCTTATCTAAGTGCTACAAAGATAAGAGGATGGCGTGAAAGGAGGAACTGTTTTATATTCCATGGCCAAGGATGAGGTGACAAGTAAACTGAAACCTCTGAGATAAAACTAGCAAATGCAACAACCCACATGAAGCACCTTCTAGGCACAGGGGACCCCAAGTGCTGCAAAGGCCCTGAGGCCGGAGGATGCTGAGGGTTTGGGAATCAGAAGGAGAAGCACAGGGAGCCGCGCAGGCAGAGGTCAGAGAGAGCCTGGAGAGATGGGTAGGAGCCAGGCCAAGCAGGAACTCTGTAGGACAGAACTGACCTTTAACACCGTCTTGTGAGCATAAATGACAGTCGAAAGATGTGCGCTGAATTACTAAGGTGAGACTGGCATCTGTAATTACGTGGGGTTGCCCATGGGCATCAAATGCCGCTTAATGGTCCTGGGTGACAACAAAATTGGACTTGGAGCGCTCTTTCTCTCCCCTCTCTCTGGGCAGCTTTACACCTTCAGGTATGGCTACGTGTGCATGCACGTGGTTAGAACAACGTAACAAAGTCAAACATCTTCACTGCCTAGCCAGTTCAACAAAAGAACTTAAAAGATGATATAAAGGTAATTATAACAACCATGGTTGACACTCGGTGCCAGGTAGGTACTTTTCTAAGTATTATTTCATTTAATAAGCCCACATATTTTATGGCTTAGGTACTGTTACTTCCTCTATTTTACAAGTAAGGAAACTAAGGCACACAAGGATCCAGTAACTTGTTTAGGGTCACAAGCTAGGACCTGGTGGAGGTGGGGTTTGAACGCAGGCATTCTGACTCTAGAGTTCAAACTTTCAGCCAATAGCTGCCTCTTCAACAGAGGTAAGAATCACTTTGTCCTTAGCTATCAAGCAAGTGTTTACTGGCACACACGTACAAAAAACACGAAAAGAAGAATACATCAACATTTTCATATCGGGCCTCTCCTCTGAGCTTTGGCCTCACATTTCAAGTGACTTTTGGCTATCATGGCACACTAGCACCTAAGATCGAATGTAGCATCCTCCTTATTAACACTGCTCTTCCTCCTTTCTGTGCTGTTCCTATTAACAGCATTAATCATCACGCATGTTTTAAAAAGTAAAACAAGGGAGGCTGGGTGGGAAGAGATCAACCAGTGAACTTGTATGCATATATGCATAACCTGTGGACAGAGACAATAGGGTGGTGAGGGCCTGGGGGGGGGGAGTGGAAGGGAGTGGGCTGGAAGAGGTTAATAGGGGTGGGGGGAAGGAGGACCTATGTAATAAAGATTTCCAAAAATAAAATAAAGAAAAGAGTAAAACAAAACTCAAAACTATCCTTGATTCCCACCCCAGTCCAGTCAGTTGCCTGTTGCTGCTGATTCTGCCTCTAACGCACCATCCATGCCACCTTCTGTAGCACCATTAATTTGAAAAGGAATCAACAACAATGGGACATTTTTATGTTGTTATCTACTGTTCTGTAAATCTTATATTCATATTTTACTTTTCATGTGATTATTCAGCAAACAAGCAAATGGATGGGTCTTTATAACGTATCCTTATCTTATTTACAGGGACCAAACCTTGTATGTCTTGGCATCCCCTAGAGAACTTAGACGAGTGCCTTCCTCATGAGAAGTTAATAAGTATTAAGTAGTCTGTAGTTAGAGGGGCCTGTTAGTTAAATTAGGAGAAATTCTTTCTTTATGATGATTTGTTTCCAAATAGCACCAATTACTGCAGAATCCCAAAAGAATGGGATACTGCCCCACCAGCATGGTTCGGTGGTTGAGCATTGACCTGTGAACCAGGTCACAGTTTGATTCCCAGTCAGGGCACATGCTCAGGTTGTGTGCTCCACCCCCAGTTTGGGGTGTGCAGGAGGCAGCTGATCAGTGATTCTCTCTCATCATTGATGTTTCTATCTCTCTCTCCTTCTCCCTTCCTCTCTGAAATCAATAAAAATATATTTTAAAAAGTAAATAAATAAAAGAATGAGGTATTAAACAGTATACTATCGGTGGTACATTGAAGTATGGCTGGTCTCCCAAAACCTTGTTAAAATCTAACATTACTATTCCAGTCAGCATAGTCTCAAATAAACAAACTACATTGAGTGATGAAAAGCTCTAATACCATCAATCCTTTGTACCATTAAGGACAGATCATCTGTAAACAGCAGGCCGACTGGAGGTACCAGTTCCCTATGGTAGGTTAGTCATCTCAAGCAAGACATTTTCCAGGAAATGGCATTCTCCTGTACTTCTACTCATTTATAAAAGACCACAGGTAATGTAGGTCTAAAGAGCACAGGATCATAACTATGATTTTTAAAAGCTGACATGTGCAAGGACAAAAATCAGAGCACCTAATCCTATATAATAAAAGGCTAATACGCAAATCAACCGAACGGTGGAACGACCGGTTGCTATGATGTGCACTGACCACCCGAGGCAGACTCTCAATGCAGGAGCTGCCCCCTGGTGGTCAGTGTGCTCAGCTAGAAGCCGGGCTCACGGCTGGTGAGTGTAGCAAGTGCGGTGGCAATGGTGGGAGCCTCTGCTGCCTCCACTTCAGTGGTAAGGATGGACTGCCGGCTTAGGCCTGCTTCCCTTGGGAGTGTGCCTAAGCTGTCAGTTGGACATCCCCTGAGGGCTCCCAGACTGTGAAAGGGCACAGGCCAGGCTGAGGAACCCCCTCCCACCCCCCACAGTGCACAAATCTTGTGCACTGGGCCTCTAGTGTAACTAAGAAATAATGAGCTTTATGTTTAAAAATAAACTCAGATATGGAAGGTTGCATAAGCAGCTTTAAGAGTAGCAAAACAGAGTTTAAGAATCAATGATTAGATTGATACGGGGTGTGGGGGTTTTAAAAATTACCCTTCAAGCCACTACTTTGATTCAGTGGACACGGAGGAGTCACTGAGGGTTTAGAAAACGGGAAGGTTGTGGTCAGTATTCAGCTTGCTCACTCCTGGTGCCAGTCGTGGCTTACATTAAGCCCTTTATTTCCCTTCTCCACTCCACACCCTTTCCTTCACGAGGCAGGCTCCTCTTCTCAGCGCTCTGTTTACATGTCCTGCTCCTGATCTCACATCCCTCATCTCACTTCCCTGGTCAGCCCATGTTTCCTTTCAGAAATTACCTTACATCTCGGTTCCTCCTGGAAACCTCGCTTGATTATGTGGGTCAAGGTAAAGGTCATTTACACCCATAATAAAACATATCTCCCTATATTGCTTAAGACATAACTAAGAGACAGTAACCTCAAAGTATGTAAATATACATGTGTAGACACTTTAAAATATGTGAGTTTTGAGCCTGGTTGCTTATTAATATTTTCTAAGAGTCCAGCATTCATTGAGAGGTATTCTGAAGAGATCATCTAATGTTCTAATAAATGCACTGAAAAGGAAGGATGAAGGACATGAAGTGAGAAAAGAAAAAAGAAAAGCCCCACATTATATAAGTGATTCAGTGCTTCATTTTTCACACAAGTTATTATCAATTACTCAAGTTAGGCACTGTGCTAGGCACAGGGGAATGCAGTGTGGACCAATAAAATTCAGAGTTTGTTAAATAGAAGTGAAAAATATAACAAATACCTAAAAAGAAATAGTTTTGAAAAAGTTATCAGAGACTGATGAGAAACAAAGGTCAAAGCCAAGTCTATGCCAACAGATGAAATATCTGAAAAGACCTGTTCATTCAATGCTGCTCATATCCCACGAGCAAAATGTGGCTCAGAACAGCACCTGAAGTCCATTCTGAAGATGAAAGTAAAAATGATTAAGATTGGGGAGTTCATTAAAGGAAGACCCTTAAAAAAGTGTTTATATCTACCAAGCTAGAGGCTAGATGATAGCATATTCACGTCCTAGGGCAGTGGTCGGCAAACTGCGGCTCGTGAGCCACATGCGGCTCTTTGGCCCCTGGAGTTTTTAGCAAAGGCCAGCTTAGGAGTACCCTAACTAAGTTAATAACAATGTACCTACCTGTACAGTTTAAGTTTAAAAAATTTGGCTCTCAAAAGAAATTTCAATCGTTGTACTGTTGATATTTGGCTTTGTTGACTAATGAGTTTGCCAACCACTGTCCTAGGGAAAGAGGGGAATTTATATTCATGAAAAGATTTCAGAGTTAACCAGAAAGGGGACGACTTTTAAAAATAATTGCCGAGTCCCCTGAATATTTAAACCTTTTTTTTTTCCCCCAACAACAACAAAAAAGACCTTCCAGAGGAAGTGGCAGAAGAAACCCCATTGTTTGACACGTTACAAACCAGATGGTCCAAAGCCCCAGACGATTGCACGCGGGGGATCCATCCTTCACTGGGTGAAAGCAAAGGGACCAGACAAGCGAGCGCAGTTTGTGTTTTGAATCTCCGGCTTAGCAATGCTATAAAAATAAAGATGCGCATTTTCTTGGACTTTTCCCGAAGTTCCTAGCTCTCCTCTGTGCTCGTACAGCATTCTGTGTTGACTTCTGTTGAGCTGGCCACACAGGAATTGCCTGTTTACGTGGGCGTCTCTTCTGCTAGCCCCAAGCTCCGCGCTTATCAGGTTTTCCCCGGCCCCTGTGGGAGCGCTGTGTGCCCTGGGTTCTGGGAAGGCTCCTGCACAACCGTTTTGCACTGGCTTCTGCCAGAGCCCCAGGCGTTTCACAGCTTTCGTGTTAAATTCCTTGGCTTGGGAATACCACACTGGAAGACAGTATACATTTGGATCTCACGTTGTTCAGGCTGGGGGTTTTGATTTCTCACAGGAAACCCTTTCCCTCCCCCTCTGACCACCACGCTACAGAGCCCTGGAAAGACGCAGAGCTTTCTTGTGACTTCCATGGGCTGGTGGGGGTCTTACGTCCAGCTCTCTGCTTCTCATTGGCGAGGCCTTATCTTCTGGACCCATGAAGAGGTTAAAACTCCAGCCTCCACCCCACCCTGCAGATGGTCTCAGTATTCCCCTTTAAGTCAGGGGGGAGACATTTCTGTTTCAGCTTGGTTGACCATATTGCTGGAGATTGAATTTCTCATCCTAAGTAATCAATTATTGCAAAAACACTACAATACTTAGCATAACTATACGTGCTTGATTTATCAACTTTCGTTCAAGTAAAACAAAAATTTGCGTATGTACTATAGGCAAGGCTCTTTGCTAGGTGTCTAATATCCCCTGTCTCTGGAGTACCGATTGGCTTTATACTCTTAATATTAATTACTTCTTGACAAGAAGAGATTTTTGTTGAACTTATGAAAGAAGAGATCTTAAATGGATGTTGAATTTATTAAGCAAATGGTTCTAAATGGCTGCTTATTACTATCTGGGGGGGGGGGGGAATGACATTTGTATATACAAAGAATTACTCAAAAGTCATATCAAGGTAGAGATCCATCCAGATCCAAATGTGCATCTTGGCTTTATAAGCCAAGAATAAAACATATTTGCATTTGAGGTCATGTCCAATGAGGTTAATGTGGTTACCTGAGAATATATCTTAAAAATAGGGTTGGCATTCCAATCAAATGAAGTCCATCTAATTTACATAATGTATTTTCTTTTCTATGCCAATCAGTCATTTTCTCTCCCAGAAAGTCAGACCAGTTTTTGCACTATTAATTTGTGAAACTTACATGACATAAACAGTATGTGACAGAAGTTGTTTGTTATTAAGAGAGAATATCATCTCCAAGAAACTTGTCATCTGGAAACAGGAAAAATCGCACCACGTAATTTTATTTGTATCATGGCTTTTTCACTGTTGACAGCTGATTTCATATTAAATATTAACAGTGTTTTGTTTATGCTTGAATGTGCTACAGTAGGATGTAGATTTTACTCAGAACCTTTCTGGTTAGAAAGTGTAGCATTCCAGTTAAATGATACACTTGTGGGCTAGTTATGAAGAGCATAGACATTATGTATCTAAAAAAAAAATTAGACTACCACCTTGGTGTCAAAACGTTGAAGTTTCACATTACCCTTGAATCTTATAAAGTTACTGGTTTTGGAGGTCAAACGTGGTAATATGTTGGGAATTTTATTTGCTTCAAAGTAATAGAAACAGTTGTTAGCAACAGTATGGCTTTCAGGAAATCATGGATATTAACATAAGTTGAATGATGATCATGAATGAGCTACGGAAATAGTTAAATCTGTTGCTGAAGAGAATTGTTGGACTTTTAATGTAGAAACCAAATTAGAGTTTATATTTTTCATGTTCAAGAACATTGTTTTATTTGTCTTTCTTGCAGTGGTATATCAAGTCTTATTTGTAAATTTTTACGTAATTTTGTTGACATCTGCTTTTAAAAAGCCTAACTGAATAGTGCTGAATCTTTGGGCTTGTGAAGTATGTCTATGATTTGTTTTGTTTTGATCTGACTTTTCAATATATGAAAATACCCAGGAGACGGGCTCCTGCTGAAGTTTTGGTCACTGTGTCGTCAGTGCTGTGAGTGCATATTGTCAGTTGTTTAAACATTGTTGAATCCACTGTGGGCCGACAAGAAGCATCTGGGAGCCAGACTTTCCTGTGGACACATGCCAAGTAGCATATTACATTTCCTCACGAACGTGGACTATATTGAGATGATTTTTCTTCTTGAGTTATTTTAATCCAGAAATTATTTTCCAAAGCTAAGTGAGGATCATATGATAAAATGGTTTATAACTACCTGAATTCTGTAATAGCGGGTTGAGAATTACTTTTATTTAGCTAGAGTAGGTGAAAATGGTCATGAATTAAATAAACTACATTCAGATAATTAACATTATTCTCCTAGACTGTTCAAGAAAGTTCTTATGTCATTCTTATATTCTCTTTAAATCAATGATTTACTCTAAGGAGGGACAATAAACACTGAATGACCCTTTAATTAAGTGCTATAGTTGGGTGTGCCATTAAATATACACATGTGATTGCATTATTTAATTAGGTGGAAATAAACCCTAAATTGCATTTTGATATATGCAATTATAGCATAACATTTATGTTAACTAAAAAATGCCGGGGAAGTTTATAAAATGCCATATTTAACATAAAACCGTCTGAACAGTTGTGGGTTGGGGATGAGAAGACAAGGACACTTTGTCCTACTGGAACGTAGGCCAGGGGTCAGTCCTGGAGCCCTGCCTCTGCCTAGATCCACGGACCCTGGGGTGGCGGGGTTTTGTCTTTCCAGCTCAAATAGGATGACTCCATCTGCTACCCTGGGACACTGTGGGTTAGACCTTGCAGAAGTAAGAGCTGGCTTACCCACCACATACACTGAAAACCCCCTGGCTCTTGTTCACAAGAGCAGACATTTTGTTTATGTTGGCTTTCTTTCTAGATTCCAAGTGAGAGACACTTTGCAAATGAGAGTTCAGCCTATCCCTGTAGGGGGCCAAAACTGAGCAAGGGTGTTGTTTTTTAAGCTCAAATTTTTATTCTTATGTACTTTGAAGAACATCAAATGCTATTTTGCAGGAATGAACATCAAGACTTCCATCAATGGATGTCTAGCCCCTTTCTCCCCCTTTTAGATCTTACCTTGCTTCTCTCCAGCAACTCCTTTCTGCAGAGATACCCTAGTTCTACAAGATCTTTCACTTTCTGTACCATATTTTCATCTCTCGTTTTCTATAACTATAGCTTATGTTATCATACATTTGTCTGCATGTCAAAAAAACTACCTCTTACTTTAGAATTGAAAATGCCTTAAAATCATAATTCTGCAAGTCTTGGCACTGGCCCTCATAGATACATGGAAATTTGTATTTTGAGAGTGCCGTTCTTTTGTAGCGAATCAAGTGTTTTAATTTGCTGCATTCTCCATGTCTTGCTGCAGTCAGATCCGTGGGGGACTCTGGCTGTCTTCTTCAGGATTCATCCATCTCCTGGGGCTCCCGGCTGGGACAGAAGCTGCGCTCGGCTCTGCCGGCTTCAGGGCGTGGCCTTCCTGTTTTCTCCTCACGCTCCGTCTCCGAGCGGGAGGTGCGGGGAGATGATTTTTCCATTTGCAAGCTGCCTTCCAACTGAAGGAAAAATGGAGGGGGCAGATGGCAAGCTTTTCACTTTCCGTGGCCATTACATGCACGGCTCTTCTGCTTTGGTGCAGTGCACTCTGTTTTTCAAGGAGCTATTTCTTTAAGACTGTCGCAGTTCGCCAAGGTATTTTGTCATTGAAGATTGTTGAAAATAAGAATATATGTCAGTGTGACATCATGAGTGCTAGCTTTCTCATTAGTTGCGTGGATGGCAGTAGGTGCAAGTGCTGTTTAATGAATGAACAGATACAGGGACAAGCGATCGATGCAAGGCTCCCATTGAGGAAAGGTGTCGTGCTTCAGACCTGGGCTCTGGAGGCAGACTGCCTGGGTTCAGGTCCTGACACTACTTCTTACAGCTGTGTTATGCTGAGCAAGTTCCTCAAGTATTTCTCCATCTGTAAAATGGGAACAACAGGAATGCCTTCCTCATAGGGTTTTGAGGGTTGGATGAGATTTGTGTGCATCGTGGCAAGCATGGTGCTTAGTACAGAGTAAATCTTCAGGTTGTTATTATAATCCCTGTTATCAGACATCTTCAATGCACAGGGCATTGTATAGGCTACTTCACCTCATTTTATCCTCACAATAGCTCTCTAAAGTAGATTTGGTATTTCTGATTTCCAGATTGGAAATTGAGGTGCGGAGAGTTTACTCAGCTTGTCTGTGTTTGTCTGTACAGGTAGTCAAGGAGGGCTCTGAACTTCTGGAGTTTTATTTGCACTTCTATAGCTCCATTGAATCTTTTGGTGTTAATAGGAGATTAATTTCCGCTTTACTAATTTCATTATAATTAATTTTACATTAGTATTATTTAGGGAGGTACACCTACATTTTGACACTTAAAGGCAAGTGACATTTGAAGATACAATGTCCTAATTAATTTACATTCTAATAATGACAGAACACAGCCATTCGACACCCATGTAAAAGAAACCCGCCGCAGGTGCGGCTGTAGGTCAGTCGTTCTGGGGTGTTGTCCCAGGACCAGCAGAGTGGGTGGGACTTGTCAGAAATGCACCTTCTTGTGCCCACCCCGCATCCACTGAGTCAGAAACTATGGGCGGGGCCCAGCAATCTGGGTTTGAACCAATCCCCCCTCCCTGCCCCCCCCCCCCCCCCCGGTGATTCTGATGCCTGCTGAAGTTTGAACACCACCACTTTAGGCAAACAGCACGAGACAGGGTTATGCCAGGGATACTGATGTAGCTCATGATATCTCTTCCCAAACCGGAAGTTGTATATGGCAGAGGGAGCATGTGGTGGTAATAGAAAAATACAAGTGGAGCTGTTACTTGATAATTGCCCTGTAAATATTCAATATTCAATACTGTGTGCCCGATCCCTTCCATTCCTTAGATTGAGGGCTTCTGAGCAGGTGGTAGAGTATTGCTTTAGGCACAGCCAAGTGAGTACAGATACTGAGTCACCAAGAGGCACTCCCAACGCTCAGCTTCCTGTGGCTGGGACACACACAGCCGGGGATCGGGATGGTTAGTTTTTCTAGTATTTAGCAACTAAGAATCTTCAACTAAGAGGAAATGATGCTAAGAATACGGAGAGAAAGAAAAGCAATAAACAGTCATTACCACGCATCTTTTTTCTCTTCAGATACAGTGTAAGCGTGGAAGTAGCATATTAAAAAGTGAGTGAGGCCGGAGGATCTAGGAAGTAAATAGGGAAACTGCTGCTATATCCAGATTTGATTGTAGAAAAAAATTAGACAAAAGCAGTTGTCATCTTAGAATCCATCATAGCCAGTGAGGAAACACTGGCCATCAGCCAGACACATTGGCCTAGACTGTAGGAAGGCACATTTCAGCAAATTCAGAGAAAGAATAGGCACAAATGTATGGTATTAAAGACAAACAATTATTTAAAAATGTCATTTAATCTCAAATGATCCCAATGAGGAAAAAAGGAAGATAAATGAAAAGATATCAATGTCCTTGTGCTACAATCTGTCCAATGAATGTAGCTTTAAAGAGACCTATATTAACCATTGCAATGGCCAGATAACCAAAGAGCATATGAAAATAGCTGAAATTTGTAAATTATGCTAAGTACAACACAGAATGATTGCTCTGTGGTTTTATTTGTTTTTTGAAATTCACTAGGGGCAATAACTTAAATAAAACAATTCAGGTTGTTGTTTTTTTTTGTTGTTTGTTTTTTTGCTCCTTTTCTGTCAAGAATTATCTTCCAACTAATAAGATTGTTAAGAGGTAATAGAAGCCTAGGATGGGCATAGAGATTCTAGTAGAATACCTGGCTAGCCAAAATCCGTTTAGTTTTCACTCATGGGAAACACTCATTTGTTCCTCGTGTGTTAGCCCGTGTAATGCAGGTGTCCCCCTGGGGAGCTCACACTGGGAGGAGGAGGAGACTGATGAATAGACAGGGTCGGAGTCCTCAGTGAGGAACGCTAATGAGGCCCGTGCTGTGGTTTCAGGAGCAGGAGGGCGAGCGTGGCCAGCTGACTGGAGGGGTGTGGGAAAAGCATCCTACTTTGGGGGGCATTTGAGCCATACCTTAAAGATGAGTAGGAATTAAGTTTGTTGGCTGGTCCAGGTGAGCCTACATCACAAGACAGCTTGTGAATGAAGTCATTGACCTGCTGCCACTGATTTTGAGGGGAACCTGGAGGGTGAAAGGGATGTTAGAAGTATGGAGTCTAGCAATTGAATTGTGAGCTTTTCAAAACGGTAAATAATTGTAGTACCTTAAGTTGGGTTCCCTGAAGCCGACTCTGAGACAGTTGTATGTAGAAGATTCATTGGTGAGTCATTTTGGGAGACACCCTTGTGTAAAAGTGAGGAAGGCACTGAACCGGAGGCGCTGACCCACAATGCAGCTGGGACGGAGGCCTCAGCTGAACTTGCTTTCCGGGACCACGGGACTGGGATGACTTTTCAGGGTTGTGCCAAATTGAGGCAAAGGGGCCTGTCTTCATATCCCCACACCAGCTAATCATTGGCTCCCGGCTGTCCTCTGGGAGGGGTGTGACCTTGAGTGAGGCAATGTCCTGCTGCCAAGGGCAATTTCTAGCAGCAGCGTGAGCCAGCAGCAGTCTGAGTCCCCAGTTGGAGGATGGCTGTGTGGGCCCTGAAGAGGGCGTCTGGGAGGAGCACCGCATTATCCCCACAGGTGTATTCTGCAACTTCTAGACAGAATTGCAGACAATTTATAGACAGAATTTGGGGACTATGAAGTGAACTCCAGAGAAGCTACTAAATAAGGCATCGAAGAGTCCTTTATGATACCTAGAAGTAATGATTACTAGAAACCACCATGGGTTCAGAGATATAACAGACATATAACTGGACTTCAGTAAATCATTTGGCCAGGATTCTCCCGAAAGCTTTATAGATATAAAGACCATTGGATAACTGATCATACAACTGTGTGCTAACGGTGTTGATTGATTTTATTAATGCCTTAGGGCTTAATTCTCAATATTGTCATATCATATTAATCAATGCCTTGGATGAAGATACACAGGCAAATGCTCTCAATAGACTAAATCATGGGTCAAAGCTAACAAGGTGAAATATGATAGGATATCATACTTGCTCCAAAAATCTGGTTGCACAAGTATGAGAAAAGAAAGACTTGGCTCAGCAAATGGGAAAAACACATAAGGATTTTGGTCAACAGCTTAATGTGAGTCAACAATGTAATGTAATTCATTCCTGAGATTGTGTGCTTTGGGAATATAAAATATTTATCAGTGTTATGGGTTAGCAGAATATCAGTTCTTCAAGGTTGTGGATCAACAATCTATACTAATAAAAGGGTAATATGCTAATTAGACCATGAGACCTTCCGGACATCCTTCCGGACAAAGCCATGGTGGCGGGACTGAGGCAGAGGCAGTTAGGGGTGATCAGGCCAGGAGGGGAGGGCAGTTTGGGGTGATCAGGCTGGCAGGGGGGGGGGGGAGTTGGGGGTTATCAGGCCAGCAAGGGGGGCAGTTGGGGGCGAGAAGGCCAGTGGGGGAGGGGCAGTTGGGGGCAAACAGGCCGGCAGGCAGAGTGGTTAGGGGCGATCAGGCAGGCAGGCAGGTGAGCGGTTGGGAGCCAGCAGTCCTGGATTGTGAGAGGGATGTCTGACTGCCGGTTTAGGCCCGATCCCACATGGCCAGGGATAGGGCCTAAACTGGCAGTCGGACATCCCTCGAGGGGTCCCAGATTGGAGAGGGTGCAAGCCGGGCTGAGGGACACCCCTCCCCATGCACGAATTTCATGCACTGGGCCACTAGTCTATATATATAAAAGCCTAAGCAACCGGCTGACCGGCCCTATGACATGCACAGACTACCAGGGGGCAGACGCTCAACACAGTTGTTGCTGAGAGACAGCAACTTTGCAGAGTGCCCTCTCGCACTCCAGGACCCCTCGAGGGATGTCGGACTGCTGGTTTTGGCCCGATCCCTGCAGGCAAGGCCTAAGGAACCCCACTGGCCACCTCTAATTAATTTTCTTTCAATGTGCACAAATCTGTGCACTGGGCCTCTTGTGTTTAGATATTTAACTTCTGTACCCTAGGATGTACAGGGTCATGGTTCTCAAATTTTTTGTTTTCAGGAGCCCTTAACAATCTTAAAAATTACTGAGAACCCCGTAAAGCTTTTCTTTATGTTTATGTATTTACTGTATTAGAAATTAAAACGGAAATATTTTAATGCTTATTAATGAATTAAAATTACAATGATAAGCACATTACATGCAAACATAAAAAATGTATCTTTATGAAAAATAGCTATATTTCCCCAAAATAAAGAAGAGTAGCATGGTTTCTATGTTTTGCAGATCTCTTGAATGTCTATCTTAATAGAAGACAATGAGAATCTCATATTTGCTTCTGCACTCACTCTGTTGTGATGCTGTTTTAGTGTGAGTACAGTCAGCATATGAAGAAAATCTAGCCTCACAGATATGTAGTAGGAAAAGGGAAGAATTTTCATAGCTTTTGCAGGTAATTGTGCATATTCATCATTGATACTGTACTCAAACTTGACAAGGGGTAAAGGTTAGTTGCCATGTAGAATCCAAAACCATATCAGTGAACTTTTCATACTCTGTTACTTTGACATTCCTGAGCCTGTCTTGTACTTGGGTAACCAAGTGTGTTTTTGTAACATCATTGGTCAGTTGGAAAATAACGGTTCACTACATTGGGCAGAACACCCAAATATTGACACAATTGTGATACAATTAAAAAACCACATCCACTAACTCAGTGGTTGGCAAACCGCGGCTCGCGAGCCACATGCGGCTCTTTGGCCCCTTGAGTGTGGCTCTTCCACAAAGTACCACGTGCGGGCGCGCACGTACAGTGCGATTGAAACTTCATGGCCCATGCGCAGAAGTCGGTTTTCGGCCTGGGCGAGTCTATTTTGAAGAAGTGGCGTTAGAACACTCAAGGGGCCGAAGAGCCGCCGCATGTGGCTCTCGAGCCACGGTTTGCCGACCACTGCACTAACTCATCAGAAAAGTCTTCAAATACTGGGAGCTGTCAAGTTCCCTGTGGCAGGTGTAAGTTTCTAAAATTCCAATTTTTACTTGAAAGCTCCAATTTCATCATGGACAATAAACAACTGTCCGTTGTTTTCTTAGAAATAAGAAGCTCGTTTGGTTCACTTTTGAGAAACATCTGCCCAATTCCCAAGTCCGAGTGAGCACCGTTAGTCAGTGGCTCTTTGAGTAAGAACCGTGTTCCGTGGGAAAAGGCGCGGCTCCAGCTCGCCACTCCTCCTGCACATCTGGGGATGCAGCCGAAACACTATCCGTTCTTCCCGTGTTATCACATGGAGCACTCAAAAGACACGGACTCACAGTTGCTATTAAATGAAAAGAACAACATTTGCCACTTTATCAAGGCCGTTCCCAGGTGAACCCGGCTTGTGGTTTCTTTTCAGTGCTGGCGCAGGGCGGTGAAGAGCACGGTGCCGGTTCGGTGCCACGGCGCTGATTCATGCTGAGGTGCCAGCGGTTCCCCCATCACTGCATTGCAGCGTCAGTGCAAATGTTAACCCATGAAAAAGGCAAACGTCTTTATTTCATTATGGAAATCGTTTTGGTCTCTTAGACCCTCCAGCCCCCCAAAACGTAACCAGTGCTGGTGCCAGGGATGTGGGATCACTAATGGGTGATGGTTCCTCTTGTGGGTCTGTCTGTGCTTTTGCTTTTGCTTTCTTGGGTTCCTGAAAATGAGGTTAGGGCGCACTGCCTGTGAAGGGGGCGAGTGTGTCTGCATAAGCCAGCGGAGGAGGCCAGAGCCAAGGCCTGAGACGTGGAGCTCTGCACCGGTAGCTCTGCTTTCCCTGCTCAGGTTGGAGTTCACAGTTGTAGGTCCTTGTGCAACAGCCACGTTACAATGAAATGACCTTTTTTTAAATATATTTTTATTGACTTCTTACAGAGAGGAAGGGAGAGGGATATAGTGTTAGAAACATCGATGCGAGAGAAACATTGATCAGCTGCCTCATGCACACCCCCTACTGGAGATGTGCCCACAACCAAGGTACATGCCCTTGACCGGAATTGAACCTGGGACCCTTCAGTCTGCAGGCCGACGCTCTATCCACTGAGCCAAACCGGTTAGGGTGAAATGATCTTAATACCAACCTATCCATCATTAGATGGTATTTTTTTTACAGATTAAATTTTAAAACAAAACAAACTCTAAGTTGAGATGAAATATTTTACTTTCTGAAAAGGGATTCAAAGCAGTTTATAATAGAATACATATACATTCAGGATATTCTTATTTAAGTTGAGAATAAAGAAAACCCAGAAACTGAATGAAGGTTCTGGAAAGATGTTCATCATGGTCATGGATAGATGGGTCTTGGATGATTTTTAAACATTTTTATTTTTGCTCATCTCTATTTCCTGACCTTCAGCAATGAACGGATATGATTCTTCATAACAAGAATAGTATAAAAAGGTTAATTTAAGTTTTTAAAAAAAGAACTTACAGGTAGCAAACTATAATCGTACCAGAAATCCTGCGCCAGGTAGCATTTACTCTGAGGAATAATTTAATTTGAACTTTCTTGGATTAAAAGAATTTTAATATTGCAGAATTCATTATAAGTTTTAATTAAAACCCTAAGAATTTGAGCTTTAAAAAATAGCTAGAGGTATTTTGTGCTATAGCAGATAGTGGACTTCATACACTGGGACAAGAAGGTGCCACGCGCCGTAACTGCCCCTTGTCCAGGATCTTCGGGAGGAGGCTCATTTTCTGACTCACAGTTACTTCTGACAGAGTCTGGCCTATTAAAATCTTACCTTTAACCCGTGTGCTTTCTTTGCCTGTCGTAGTTGCCTGTAGGTGATCAAGTCCATATAAGACAGCTCCTGAGTAGGCAGGGCCCTCTGGAGCAGCAGCGGGCTCGTTCAGAAACGTGTGCCGTGGGTGTTGCATGGAAGGCAGTGCAGGGAGAGGAGAGCCCGGTGCAAGTTGCACGACCTTGGTCCAGTCACTCAGCTCCCCCAGTCTGTTTCCCCTTTAAGGAAGGAAGGAAGGGAAGGGGATTATATCTAAGGTTTTTCCCAAGTTCTTCCCCTGAGCCTGTCAAATGAGGTCCCCGCTTGAATTTGAGGTTTTTTCCTGATGTGAATAAGTTTAAAATCTGTAAAAAATAATTATTTTTGTACTTTCAGTGATGTACAATGTATTAATTTTAATGTAGTACAGAAATTTACTATAATCTAATGACATTCTTTCTTGCTTTTGAAATGCAATGTTAAACCCTACAAGAATAAATGTCAAAGTTGAAAATTAGACTGTATGATTGCACAACTATTGCTTATTTTGTTGCCTTTTATATCGCATTAACTTTCTTGGTTGCTAAATTAATACATGGTTGCAAAACACCTAGCTCCTAAGATTATTAACTTGATATTGCATGCTCATTGTGCACTTTTTTCTCCTGAGAAATCTGATTATCTCATTGTCCTCCCCAAATCCTTTTGCAAAGTGCCATGGGACAGACATCCTCTCTACTTTACAAAGACGACACTGAGTTGAGCAATAGAGACAGTGTCAACGTCACATGAGTAACTAGAACTTGAACAACAGGCCTGTTTGCCTAGTTTCCAGAAACGTAAACATGAAGTTTTAATAATACTAAAAGGCACATGTTTTTGTCTTTATAAAAGTATATTTATTATTGCTGTAAATTATGTCCCCCTAGTAGATAGATGACAACTCTTTAGAAATGTCATACTTGGAATTACCAGTAGTGCCTGGCGTATAGGCCCTGAAGGAACTCACCTTTCCTCATTGTCATCATTTGAATTCCCTTGTCCATACCCCCTTACCTCCGTCTTCCACTTTGCCAACCCTTCCAGCAGCTTCACAGCTTGCCCAGGTCTTGAGAGAGAAGCGGGGGGAAACCATTTGCGTCAATCCTTCCTGCATTGCTCCCCGTTTCACAGGGTGTCGCTAGGACTGGCCAGAGGTGTCTTGGGTTCCCCGTCGGTCCGTTCCATCCCCTCCCGCTCGGGGGCAGCGCGCTTGCAAGGCCCGTCCACACCTGAGCCCGGATGACATGCGCAGAGCAGCCTGTGGCTCTGGGACGTAGGCGAACTTCTTTCAGATCTTTCTTGTGGAAAGCCTCAACCTTACTGTCTCCATTTAACCACGTTTTCCTTCTTGAAATTAAATGAGAAGGAAAAGCTGGCTGGCCCAGAAGTAACTCCGTTTTCAGTGACAAGTTTACATTAGAGACGTTTCCAAAACCTCAAACACTGGGGTGCTGGAGCCTGAGGAGCGTCAGAGGTGCGGAGGGAGAGCCAGGAGGACAGACAGGAGGAGGTGCAGATTCGGGGCATCCCAACTTGAGATTCTGTTTCTAACTCATCCCTAAAAGGATCACTTGACCCAAGATATACTTCAGGCGCAGTGCTTATGTGAAAATGTTTTCCAGGTTCATAGACAGCCAGTATTGGAATGAAACTTTAGAAACCAACCCGTCTATAAACTGAAGATGTTAATGGAAATCAAGGAAGTGGCGCCATGATTAAGAGCTGGGGCTTTCGAGGCACGGGACCCAGTTCAAGTCCCAGCTGTTGTTCTAACTAGACATGGAGAACCCGGACAAGTTAGACAAGCTCTGTAAATTTCATTTTTGAATCCTTAAAATGATGGTAAAGGCGCCGGTTATTACCCCTATAAGTCATAAATATTAACTTCTTGAGACAAATATATGGTCACATAATCAAATGAAGCTGGGCAGGTTGAGATCTAAACCCAAACTTTACTTCAGAGCTTAACTTTTGATTCTGTGTTTTATGTCTTTTAAAATACATTGTAATTCTGTAGAGCTCTTTTCTAAAGGTATTTAGTGTGAAAGGTGATCATTATGTGAGTCAAAGGTTTTCTTATGTTGCCATCCTCTTCTTCCTGGAAGATACGATGAAATAGAGACAGACTCATAGATACAGAGAACAGACTGACAGCTGTCAGAGGGGAGGGGAGTTGGGAGACTGGGTGAAAAAGGTGAAGGGATTAATAACAACAAAACACCTCGTAGACACAGACTACAGTATGGTGATGACCGGAGAGAAAGGGGGTTGGAGGAGGGACGTGAGGGTAAAGGGGGAATAAATGGTGATGGAAAGAGACTTAACTTGGGGTGGTGAACACACAATACAATATACAGGTGATGTGTTATAGACATGTACACCGGCCAATGTCAGCCCAATAAATTCAATAAAAGTTTTTTTTAAAATCAATCCCCAGCCCCGATGTGAACATCACACACCCTAGCTTTCCCTAACGAATTGTCCTTTGCCTTCTTATATCAGTGACATGGGTCATTCGCTTCGTGGTGTTGTTGTTGTTTATCCTTACAAAAAGAATATTAGTAAACCAGAAAGAGCCATTTTGTAAAACCTGCATAGCTAGACAGATTTGTGATCCTTATTAGGGTAATAATCCATCTGTTATGGAACGGGATCGATTTGTAAATTAAATTGATTAATCTGGCAGGAGAAAAAAGGGTCTTGACTTTTCCCACAGTAGTAAGCATTTCCTCAAATGGTCATCATCCTAAAAATATTTGGGAAAACTCATTTCTCTGCTATTCTTCCTCTCTTTACTCCACTCAGCAAGAAGGCTCAGTGTGTATTAAAAGGAGGAGTGAGAGTGGAGTTCAAGCTTTGGATTCTGTTGGGTCTGCTTGCTCCTGGAGATTCCATATTTTTGACAGGGTTTAATGTTAAAAACCTTTCAGTGACTACAGAATATTTCTGATCCTCATTGATTAGTTTAGTAAACGCAGAACTATATTTGAATTATATTCTGCAATTTCACTTTATTATTTTCATCTTCTCTGATAAAATCTCCTGCTGATCCCTCTAACAATGTGTGATTGGAATAATAACTTCACATGTTGAAGAGTTTGTGCTGCAGCTGAGAGGCATGTAAATACAAGCTGCTTATTTGCAAGAAGCTTCCAGATTTGCAATATGATTGCTATGGAAACCACATAATGAAAACCTTATAACCATCTGTGTGGTTTGATGGATTTTACTGCATAGCTGAGCTGTTTTTGTTTACTGTTATTAAAGTGTTGAATGGAATATATTAACTCACAAACGTTGACTATTTGAGGTATTAATTAGTATTGTATAATGACATCTTGCCTCAACACCAAAATAAAATATGTTTAATAATAAACCTAAGTAAAGCATGTGTTCCTATTTCTAATATATTGTGAAGGTGACTGTTATCTAGAATTTTAGTCACTTGTCCTTATATGTATTTTTGAGGGGTGTGGAGAGGCTTGTTTGTAAATAAATGCATATAGTAGAAATTTTTATGATTTTTGAATCCATCTGTTCACTCAGTATTTATTGAACATCTCCCTTGTACCATATTCTAGTCAAGATTCAATCTGAGTTTTTTATCTCTAAGATTAACCCCCCCACACACACACACACACACCAGATTTGATTTTGTTGTCGTTTATATGGAAGCTGTTTTATTGTTAGATCAAGACGAAACGAGTTGTTCAAACATTGTTAAGAAAAAAATTACTGTATGAAACGCAGAAAGCTTTGACCTAAAAATATCAGTCCTAGGTTCAAAATGAAGTGTTTTTAATGAGCATCTGATCCTCTAAAATACTGCTTATTAAGCATCTCACATGGATTTCAATTTACATACTTATAGTAAATATTGATATTTAAGTAAATATTTCTAATATCATTCTGGTAATTTAAAAATACACTGTGCACATGATAGGCACTTAAATTTTACTAAGGTAAGAATACATTCGTAGTAATAAATTCTGACTTGTTAACTTTGCCAAGAGCCAAGTTTTTATTTATTTATTATAATTACTTTCTGTGCTATCTCAACACTGACTTTGGGTGGTGAGTCTAAATCCCATAGCCTCTCCTTAGGAGCCAAGAATGCTGCTTCCTATATTGAGGGGGTTATGGCTTTTGATTGAGGACAAGTGCCCTGAACTGTTTTTGAATGTACTTCTTACTTATTGCGTTTGTGACCAAATTGGAAGAGAGGGAGTGCTGGGGGCAGAGCAAGTGAGAAAAGTAAGGCAAGTTTTCTCTCACCTTCAAAAACATTCACTACCTGTCAAATGAGTAGGCTAGACTAAATGACTGTAAATGTCCCGAATATCCTTAAAATTGGATGAAAACCTTCCTAACATCCTAAGGGCTAGTGTGGTAACTAGTCCTTGAGGTTTGGCACAAAGTGAGAACTGTTGTTGGAGAGAAAAGAGACCGGGATTTAGTATCAGACGTTTTATTAGGTCTTTTATGTATTAATTACTACTTGACTGAACAACATTAAATTGCCAATGTTAGGTTCAACTTACTATGTATAAGGTACCAAATATGTCAGCTGTTCCTGATGTTGGAGCTTTTATTATTTTGTTTGAACTGAGTTACAAAAATTCGAAACAGTTGTAGTTGTCTTGTAAGCACAGTAATTCCCAAGCTTGACTTAAATGTTAATTGTTATTAATCACCACTTTAAATTTGCACAAGTCTTCTAAATTCACATGTGCCGCCCTGACCCCTCTACCCACCTCTCCAGTTGCCCCTGGACATTTCCTCTGGGTCGCCCACCGGCATCTTCAATCTCTCAGGTCAAAAACACAACTCCTTGCATTTCCTCAGCAAAATAGCTTAGCTCGGCTGTTCTCTTTTTAGCAATGATGTTCCATCTCTCAGTTCACTCAGCTCAAAACCTCAGCCATCCTCCGTTGCTCTCTTCCCCCCGCCCCCCTCCCCCCCCAGCCCTCCACCTTCAGCCAGGCTCAAAGTTTATCAATCCTAGTTCCTTTACCCCTCAAGACCATCTCCTCTCCATTTCCTCTGCCCCTTCAGTTCAGCACTTCCTTCCCCTTAGCCAGACTCCGAGCGTCTCTCCCCCACCCCCTCCTCCGGAACCTAACACAGTGGGATCAGATGGCCATTCCTCAAGCTTAACTTCAGTCCTGTCCTTTCTTTGCTCAGAAATCTTCTGGGGCTCATGTTGCCCACCAAGTACAAGTCGAAAGTCCGCAGCAGAATGTTCATGGCCCTTCAGCGATTGGCCCAAACTCCCCGCGTTGTCTCCCACCCGACCCTCTCCCTCTGAGCGCCGCGTTCTTTGGCTAAAATGAATATGATGGCGTCTTGTTCTTTTGTTTAGGCCTCTCTGTCTGGAAATTCTCTCCTTCCTGTCTCTCATTCAGATCCTCTCCTTCTCTCAGAGCCGTCATGGTATTCCCCTGTTGGGTGCTTTCTTCTCTGCCCTCCTTCATGCCTGGGCCTCACATGTCAGCTTTTATGCCCCATCCCATTTCCCTTTAGATTCTGTCTTCGGACCCTCTAGGTTGCCAGCTTCCTCAAGGCAGATGCTCCCTACGTCCTTGCCTACCTGGCAGAATCTGTCTCTTGCATGTAGTTAATACTCAATGAAGAGTTATTGGTTGAATTATTGAATAGTCATAATAGTTATATTTCTATATTTTGCATATTTTTCTTTAAAGTTTTGGACTTTTTTTCTGTGAAATTATGATTCTTTTTGAACCCACTTTTTTTTTTGCATACAATTTCATTCATATGCCCTGCCTTAAATATTTCTAAGTTGTATATAAATCCTTAGGTGAGGAAAGAGGTAATGTAATAAACGTTTCATTGATGTAAAGGCATCAAATAGTCTATTGACTCTGTTAAAAACTGTTCTCGTTTCATCTTACCGTATTTCTTCCTGTAAACTGGAGAGGGAACGTGGTGGGAGAGTGTGGAAACAGGTAAGGCACTTGATATGTGCCGGCTAAGGAACATGGACTTTAGGATCACAATCCTAAGTTTGAATAGCAAAAGTTAGAAATTGCTTTATCTTTTCCAGTCTCAACTTAGTCACCTGAAAAATGAGGATTGAAGAAGTATTTATCTATGACATCTTTGCATGTGCTGTAGTATATGACACATAGTAGGTTCTCGGTATAATGGGGGGGAGGCTTGTAGGGTAAGGATCCTTCTAGTGTTCTTCTCTGAAGATCAAGTGAGAAACCCTATGAAGTCTCTGATACTCAACAAATGACTTTTATATCACACATTTCTCTCTGCTACGTTGATGTTCTAGAGACCATGATTTTATCTGTGGTTCTCCTGCCACCGTTTAATGTGGTCTTTGTAGTGCTGGGTATCATTTTATTGGATGTCAGGGCTTTTCTGGATCTGCAGTCATCATAGATGAGTTTCTATAAGTATTTAAAACAACAAAGCACTGGTACATATCTCATATTCTATTAAGCCAACTGGTAAGGTTGCTAGTATTTGGAAGTAGCTGGGGGTGTATTTATCCAGCTTTAGATTATTGAAAAGGGCATGTGAATGTGGAGTGGTTTCCTTCTTCGAAAAGGAATCTTTTTGTGTTGTAAACTTTTAATTTTGCTCTTCAGATGGGGTGAGTCCTGTACTGTTATCCCAGGGAAACCCTTCAGTGAGCCATTTATGTTGTTTATTTACAGACGAGGAAGAGGACGCTGCTCCCGGGAGAGCGGAGGAGCCGAGGAAGACGAGTCAGGACAGTGGCCATCTCAGCACAGGTACTGGCGCGGAGCTTCCCGGGACGCCTGTCTTGGTTGTGTTCACTTCCTCGCCGCTCTGAGGGCGTTTACACAGCTCCCCAAAGTGGGCTCCCTCGGTCTGGATATCTTATGGCTGAGAAGCTGCTTAGCCCCATTTAGGATGCGTGAAAACCACTTGAGAAGGATTTATAAAGTAAGCCAATTTATACAAGGTATTCCTTCCTGAATTACTTTGTAATGACTCAATTAGCTTTCATTTCTGCACAAAGGAGATTTAGTTGCATAAATTAGCTTATCATCATTGAGGAAGTGTCACTGCTAAAGGACAGCTTATAGATACAACATGCAGTTGCTGTCAAACCTATAAGAATGTAATATAGACATCTGTGTATACTTTGTGCCGGAGCAGAACAGACTTCTGCCATTCAGAGACTAACAGGGGACAACAAGTTGCCCAGGGGACCGGCAATGTAGACATCTCTGAAAAGGTCAACTTGACACAGGCTCTGACAATCGACCCGCAGCTCTGTCTTCTTTGATAAAAATCAGATAAACTTAAGACCGCTAATTGATCTGCAGCCTGTTTAAATGTTGGCCATGCATATCTTCATTGCATATGATTAACACGGAAAGCGAACCAACGGGGTAAGAAATGCCAGGGTCCAGTGACAGCGGCTTAAAAACCGAAAAAGGACACTGGTGGCCGACGAGTCTGGGAAGGAGGGTCCCCTTATCCATGTCCACTTGCCCCGCCGCCCCAAGCACTCATTATGACCGAGGCTGGAAAAAGAGCCACACGTGCTGTGCAGAGAGTCACATGACATGGGCAGCTGCTCTTGCTGTTTGTTATTTCCAAACAGCGGGAGATAAACCCTATCTGTGGCGCAAGCACGAGGTGGGTTTTGATAAGCCAGCAATTATTTTACACGACAGACGAGAAGGACAGCGTCTTATCAGGACTTCAGCCTCTCCATGGCCACATGTCAGCGGGGCAAGGCCTGCCCTGTCGTCCCATGTCCGGTGAGAGCTGGAGTTGGGGTCACCTTCCCCTCTCCGATCCGTCCATACATCACCCTCTCGAGCTGTCAGAGGCAGGGTGGACAAGGCGTGTGTGTTCAGGAAGTCGCTTTCCAGAGTCCTTCCGACGGCGACATGTGGAAAGGAAACGCGGCCTGGTTTCCGGCCCGGCAGGAAGGCAGGAGCAGGTTGCTGCGGGAGGTTGGGGTTTGCTTTTGTCGGAAAGGAAGTGAGGCCGGAGTCAGGAGCTGTTAGCACTCAGGCCCGGGAGGCGCAGCCATAAAGCCCGGGCGGGGGAAGCCTGGAGGCCCGCGCTCCATAGTCATTTAGGGACAGAAGTTTTATTACGTGTCACAGAGCCTCCGCCGAAAGCACGTCGCCTCCTTTTTAAAGATCTCAGTGCCGGTGTAGGAGGAAGACACATACAGCTATTCTTTCCACAAATATATGTATTTTGGCTGAAAGCACCTGTATTTTTCAGAACCCTTTGATAGTAACTATCTCCCAAATTTTTGCCTCTGAGGGAAGGGGAAAAAAATCAGGCTTTCCTCCGAGGAATGCATTCAGTAGGTCCAGTTCCTCGTGCAATAGCCATAAATTAGCACCGCAATAATTCTTATCTCCGGTGACATGAAATTCTTTTCAAGCAACAGTTTCCCTGCTCTCGCATCGCGGCGACCTTTGCTCTCCGAGGCTGTCGAGGAGGTAACCCTAGAAGTTTGTTTGCCGTGCAGGGCAGCGAGCTGACAAGGGTATTACTATCTTGCTGCACATCGCATGATGTGAACTTCTAACCTTACTCAAGAATGTTCTATAGTTTTCACATGGACTGATTTTACAAAAAAAGAAAAAGAATCAGACTAATGTAAAATACGTAAGCGAAACAAAATTAATCACGGATTCCTTACGAGTTCTTTCATGTTCATGCTTCTAGATCTTGCTTATGTTATTACACATACCCTAAAGATTCCACTTTTTGAACACTATGCTTACCTTTCTAAAGTTGTTTTTAACTTATGACACGACTCAAGGAGAGACTCTCCATTATTTTATTATTGTATATTTCCTCCATTGTCATCCTTTTTAAAGCCTTTTCATTTTTTGCAAAAGTATCTCCAACGTTTAGTTTATAGTGTCATAATAATTTTGCTCTTAACGCCCAATGACCTGTTTTTGTATTCTTTGAAAAAGCAGGAGCAAGAATATTGTTTAATTGTTATAGGCTGGCTAATTTAGATTTTTCCCTTCTTTTTTAACCATTCATGCCTCTCAGGACAAGAAGCATAAATAATGAGATGATTTTTTTTTTTTTTTGTAATTTTGAAAACATAGATCATGATGTGGATAGAATAGAAAAACCAATCCGTGCGGTAAAGACAGCTAAACGGATTGTGTTCAGAATGTATGCCTCGCTGTGGTTTATGACATGATGCGTCACCCCATGTTCTGTTGTGTTTTAAAAAACATACTTCCCCTGGATGCGTTTTCGGTGTGTAGGTGAGCAGGGTTACTTCCGTGAGCCCACCGTGCTTCTGAGGCCACGTCTAGGCACAATTTCTTGGTGTCTGTTTAGCCACAATTAAAAATTTAAAAAAGTAAACCAGAGCAGCAAGGAACAAGACGATCCCTAATTTTATGTCTAGGATTGATCCCAAGGACCTGAGCATTCCTCCCCCTAGGAGACTAAGGCGACGCAGCATCCGCTGCCCGGTTTCTCCCCAGCGGCGATGCAGCTTTATAGCTGGTCCAGCTGCAATAGAGAGAATGGTAAAGTGCAGGCCCATGCAGCACGTGACGCCAACAGCTTATTATTCCTCAGCAGAGCTCACATATGGGACCCAGAAATGAGGTTGGTCTTTGGGTAACATCATCATCAAGGTTACAGAAAGCGCAGAGGGAAACGCATCTTTCCCCGGCACCGCCACGCCGCCAGCCCCGCCGCCTCCACGGCAGTGAGAGTTAATGAAATGCTCTTGATGCACATCTAGGGAGAGATGCATCTTGCACGCGGTGGGGGTCTCCGTGCCCCGCCTGTGCTTCTGGAGCTCCCATTAGTGATAATGGGAGTTTCACCAAGCGCATCGAGGGGAAGAGAGACCCCAAAGTGATAAGGATTATTATGCATTAGAAATGATCATATACTTTTTCTTCCTTCCTTCCCCCCACCTCTTGAAAGTCTTTTGGATGAGAAACTGTTGAGAGAGAATCTGAAAAGGGGAAGAGCAGGCAGCGGGCTAGACAGCTGGGGAAGCTGCTGGGATGCCCTAGCCAAGCCACTGCTTCTACTCTAGTTTTTAGCCCAAGTTTCGTTTCTTCAACCTTTTTTTGGATCAAGCCTAAGGCTGAGCAGCATGGGGAACACACAGGAGCCTCAACTATTTAGATCCTCTTACCTCCTGGCCAGTGACGGTGGGGGAGGGCCATGCATGTGAAATGATGTCATCCTCTCTCTGCTCTAATTCCTGGACTTTTAAACTGACACTGACGGACTGCATGGGGCGCAACATTTGACCCATTTAGCAGTTGATTTAATCTGACTAGGATGTTTCAGCTTCTAAATCTCTATTTGTCTAAATAAGTGGTTTTTAAAGGAAATCAGTCACTTTATTATTAAGTAATTTTTTTCTAAAAAAAAAATTGACAATGTTTGGAGTGATCTGTCCAGCCAGAGTGCCCTCTAGTGTCCATTTATGGGATTTACTTCAGATACGCTTTGGGGGGGAAATGTAATGAAGGCGGCCACAGCATTGTTAGTTCTTGGTTGGATTCCCTGGCTTGTGCACATCCCTGCTGGTATCCGTGATGGGTGCTCAAATGCTAGAGCGGAGAGGTCAACAAGGTTCGTCTCTCTCTGCCGCCCTCCCTCCCTCCCTCCCTCCCCGCCGCCTCCCCCTCCCATTTCCCTCCTCCCCTCCCTCTCTTTGTTTTAATTCTTAGAAAATGAGAGAGAAAAAACTAATAGGATTTTACTAGGTTGTGTATTCTAGTCCTTGTTTATTTAAAAGTATAATTGAAAAGTAGCGTCTTACTTCCTAATATTCAGACTCCCTATTGTTCAGATTTTCTCCTTGGCTTTAAAAAATATTTCCACCATTAAAGAGAATTTTAAAAATTTCAAATGAACATGGCACTTTGTACATATCACAAACCATGTGTCATAAGACGAGCGCCCTAATGACATGCTAATGTGACTGGTTGCGTTGGAATTGCCAGCGAGCCTGCTGTTTGAGAGCCATCTAACAAAACTAGGATGACAACCCCGATCCAGCATGTGTCCCCACAGTCATCCCCTCAGAATTCAAAGATGACACTCCATGATGGAAGCTGTCAGCCCATATATGTTCTGCCTGGTTAGTGAATACACGGACATCTTAGTGATATTACTTGCATTCTCTCTGCTTGCATTCTTTTTGCGTTAACTCATCAAAACTCAATTATCATGAAATTAAAAACAGGAAACAGTTCTCTGTGTAACAAAAGCATCCAGTGTACTTAACTCTGTGCTGTGTTTCAGGAGAGCCACAGTGTGTAAGTGACAAAGCATTTATTACCCGGTTTATTGTGGTATTACAGAGCGGAGAGCGCTAAATAATCAATCAGTTAATGGTCTGTATGGCAGCTTGAGCACATCACATCCATTGTGCTTATGCTGTTAGAAGGATGAGCTGATAACTCCAGTGTATGTTGCATGTTTATTCAGAGCCTAATGTCCTAAACTAGGGCTGACAGGCATCTTGAGAAATGCAGCTTCAGCTCTGACAATTTCTAAGTTGCTAAAATATTTGAAAAATAACTTGGAGAGGCTTTGGGTCCAAAAGTCCCCAAAGATAAGAGCTGGAATTACCCTTTGTATTATTTCCACTTTATCCTGTTTTCTGAAACTAGCTTTCGGTTTCAGAATTTTTAGAAAAGTGTTCCCTAGTTTGGGTTAGATTTGTACCTTAGCTCCTTTGTTATCGTCATTGGTATGCAGTGTCCCGATTCTGGAAAGGCGGTTACTTCGCTCACAGTGTGTTTCTCACGCCTCTTGGCTGTTGCTCACTATGCAGGGTGGGTCTCATCTTCAAAGCATGTTGCCAGGGGGCTGAGGTCCGTCTGTAAAATGAGTGGGAAGTAACTTTTAGGTGCTGGTTTGATGAGAAAACGGTGCCATTACAGGTTTTAGATGAATAACAAAAGGAGAGAAAGAGAGAAAAAAAACCAGACCTTCAAAATCAGGTCTCTTGGAAAAGGGTCCTTAATTAGATGATAGTAGAAGTAGGATTCTTGTACAGAGGTAATAAACATTTTCTTGGAGTCAGGAGTGAAATTTTTAGAATATTTTGGTGGTTTGGGTGGCTCCTTAGTTTCTCTTGGTTCATTTTTAAATGAGGGCCCACTGCAGGAGAGCTCCAACTCACGTTTTCTCTCTCTTCTTCCTAGGAGATAAAAGCACCGATTACGCTAATTTTTACCAGGGTTTGTGGGACTGCACAGGTGCTCTTTCTGATGAGTTGTCATTTAAACGCGGGGATGTGATTTACATTCTGAGCAAGGTAAGAAGACCCCCGAAAATGACAGCTGCAAAGGGTGAATACACAACTAGTTTGTTATGCATTTGGGTCGCAACCCTGGGGAAAATGCCAATCGGAATTCTTCTAGGTCCTTGTTAACAATCGGGAGTTCACAATAATTAATTATTTTGTCAAGTGAAATATAATCAAAATTTAAACACAATCAGATAACAGGATTCAACTTAGCAGTGTGTTTACCTATCACTTGAGCCTTTGGCTCCCATCCACACTGCCTTCTCCAGAAACAATATACTTATGTGCAAGTTAACATTGTAAGGTATTAGGTTATTTATTATGTTTTTCTTTCCTCTTCCTTTTTATTCTTCTGTGTGCTTATTCTGATTTTGCCTGCCATTCACTACTGGAAACACCGTGTTTATAGAATAAGCTTTTCATCTTTATGTAAATACGTGGGGTGTTCCGACAATTTAAGAGCAATGCTTTTCTATTCAGACAGGTTTAGGTAATTTTTTTCAAGTGCCTAGTTTTGTTTTGTTTTTAATAGTTCTTTATTGATTTCAGAGAGGAAGGGAGAGGGAGAAAGAGATAGAAACATCAATGATGAGAGAGAATCATTGATCGGCTGCCTCCTGCACATTCCATACTGGGGATTGAGCCCACAACCTAGGCATGTGCCCTGGACCCGAATCGAACCCGGAACCTTTCAGTCCGCAGGCTGATACTCTATCCACTGAGCCAAACCGGCTAGGGCTAGGTAATTTTTTTTAAGTTTAACATAATTGTATTTGTAAACATAATAGCAAAGTATGTTGCATGAACTCATCTTTATATATGAAAAGTCATGTCTGTGCCTCTTTAAGATATTGGATTATTCAAAGTCTTTCTGTCCTTCGATCTAAAAGTTTCTGTTTGTGATTACACTTCTGATGACGTGAGTGAGCCCCCTCAATCTTCACGTTTTAACTTTTCCTACTGTTAGGTGGGTGTTAAAAAAATTCCCCCTTCAGTCTCCTTTATGCGGCTATTTTAGAAACAGGTGACACATGGAAACTGTAAGTATGAAAATGTTGTAGAAATCAAAAGTCTAGGAATGTAATGTGGTTTCTTGATTAGAGAAATATTTTGGACTGTTCAGAAAGATGCTATGATTGTTAGATACAGAAGAGAATTTTAACATTTGTTGGCTGGTGCATAAAATCATAGCAGAGAGTCACAGAACGGTTGAGCGAGGGATCTTAGGGATCATCTATGTGTTCGTGGTTTTTACAGGTAAGGGACTTGGGTCAAGAGAGTGCCAGAGCCTGTACTTCACAAGGCATCTTGACTTCCAGATCAGGGCTTTCTGTTGTTTTCATCTTGTACTTGTCTCTTCCTTCCTTCTTCCATCCCTCTCTCTTTTTCCCTTCTCCCTCCCTCTCTCTCCTCCTTCTTTTCATCCTTGTGTTTAATTTGAAACCATCATAAAGTACCAATAATGGGCCAGATCCCATTCTAAGCACCAGGAATGCAAAAGAGATACGATATAACCACTTGTAGATTATTGGGGGAAATATTTGGTAAGTAAATACATATAACCAACTGTGATAATTGCTGGTTGAGGTGCCCAAAGCTAAGAGTTATCTTTTATTTCTCAGTCCTCTGCTCATTAGTGTGGGATTTTTTAATACATATTTTTGAAAGACACTTTCAGTTCTGGGAAGCTCTAGATGGCCATATCACAACTCTCGCCTTAGGCCTATTATTAAGCACTTGATTGCCTGAGTTAAGACAACAGGTTTTTAAGTTAATTACTTAATATAGGAACCAAACTGATTAGTTTCAGTTCTTTTTTAAAATATATATTTTTATTGATTTCAGAGAGGAAAGGAGAGGGAGAGAGAAATAGAAACATCAATGATGAGAGAGAATCACTGATCGGCTGCCTCCTGCCTGCCCCCCCCCCGACTGGGGATCGAGCCCTCAACCTGGGCATGTGCCCTGACCGGCTATCGAACCGTGACCTCCTGGTTCATAGGTTGCCACTCAACCACTGAGCCACACTGGCCAGGCTAGTTTCAGCTCTTGACAAACTTCCTTGGCATCACTCCTCAAATTTACTTAGCTCACAGCTTCTTTCACCAATTTAGCTGCAATTGTGTATAAAATTAAAAGGTTGATGAGCTTTCACTTGGAATCTCATATTAGAGGAGCAAATGGCAGATGCCCATTATATTCCTGCTAGAGGCCCGGTGCACGAAATTCGTGCAAGAGTAGGCCTTGCTTTCCCCGGCTGCCGGCACCGGCTTCCCTCTGGCACCCAGGACCCGGGCTTCCCTCCACCACCAGCAGGCACCCAGGACCCAGGCTTTCCTCGCAGCGCCGGCTTCATCCAGAACGATGTCCGGTCTAATTAGCATATTACGCTTTTATTATTATCGGTGGTAAACTGTGAAATCATGAAGCCCAGGTGGGTCTGTTCTTAAAGTCTTCTCTCTGAACCAGGTTGTCTTTGTTGCTGAAAGCCTCGGCGTCCCGGCCTCCAGGAGGGGCTGTGAAGCGGGCAGCATCCCCATGGGCAGGTCTCAGTCCTCCCATTGCCTTCGAAACCATTTCCTGTTAATATGAAATTAAAAAGATAATCATATACGTGTGCTGCACTTCTAGGATTCCCGGGGAGGTAATTCCAGTACTCCCAGAACTGTTTTGTGGAGATGCTAATTTTATCTGTGAAGCCTGATCGTAGAGCCCAGGTTAGTGGTGGTCCAGCATAGGGGCTATTACACACATCACCACCCAGCTGTGGACCTGGTGGAATCACAGAGATGTCTCAGTGAGGGTGAGGGTGAGGGTGAGAATAAAGGACACTTAGCTCTCCCTCGAAGGAATTTGGACTAATTCTGGGCCATTGATGGGTGTTCCGGCAGTCGGTTGTCTGGTTGCTTTAAGGGTGAGTATGTGTTTGTGAAGACTGACTCTTCCACTTGGCTTTGGGCAAGTTCAGATTGGAATCTCCGGAGACTACATTTTTATTTGGTTTGGCCTTCCAGTTTTTGTCAAAACTTGGCAAGCATAGACCATAAATTAATATCATAAGTTCACTTAATATATGAATGATGACAGCAATTTAAATTCTTGGCATTACTGTAAATTCAGAACTCAAAGCCCTTAGTAGAAGAGAGTGAAAAATTGCTCAAAGGAGCTTGTTTCTAGATCAAAGTAGAGCTGATCATATGTATTGATAGACTTTTTTAAAGTAGAATTAGTATAGAAATCACTAGCATTGTTATAGGCCTAGAAATTTGTTTAGTCTTTCTCAGAGTTATATTTAGATGTCGTGATGATGGAATGAAATGTTACTGTTTTAATTCATTTGTTACACCATCTAGTGGCTCAGAATGAGCGGTGCAGGTAATTGCGGCTAATGTGCACAATCAAAATGATGTCATAAATCCAACTTTAAATCCAGCCATGGGCTATTACTTTCGTATCTCATGTCAATAAAATATTAGCATTAATCATGAAATTTTTTCATCATTCTGAATTAAATGTAAAAATTGTATACATAAGGAAGAATACATTTTAAGGAGTCTAACACAATATTTATGAAGACATAGAAAATGTATACTTTATAAAGAACTTAATGCCACAACTTTTCTAATAACACCCTTTAAAAGATTTTAAAGATATATAGCTTGCTTTTAATAATTAACTGATCTATAGTTTGCAACATTTAATTATCTGTTTGCCTTGCCTTCTGGGAGGTTGCGAGTTCTGAAAATACTTTTGTAAAAAAAGGCAACACGAGATAGTTTAAGAAAAATGTATTCTTTCCATATAAATAAACATTTAAACGAATCATGAAATAAAATGGCGCACATTGTAATAAAGAGTGTTTTAATTTTGTAAGTGCAGTGACAGGAAAAGATCTCACTGGTTTGCGACTAGGCTGTCTTCATTGAAATTCACTGCAGAGATGCCGTTTCGTTTTCAAACGCAGCCTTCTTCTGTCTTTGCGAGGAAGCCGTGATGGGGGTCAGCTGTGCTCCGTCAGCCCGGGGCTGATTTATTTATTTTGGGCCTCTTCTGAGAGTTACACACATCTTAGCCTTTCTTTTTAAATTTTTGGTGAAAATCAAATGCTGCAGTAAAGGAAGAAGAGTAGGCAGATACCCCGTTCTCCCCTTTGCCTTTTTAACATTTTTCCAATAGCAGCTGTCACATGACCCCTGGCTGAGCTAGCTCCTCCTTCCAAGAATCCCTCATTTTCTTAGTTTTAACCTTTGAACCTCGCTAATAATAAATCTAAATACTGCTTGCCTAAAAAAGCGAGCCGGTGGTAGCGTTTTGCGTACAGTTCTTTTCATAAGGGTTGCTGCTGTTTTTTAATGTGTTAAACACTTTATATACTTCAATAGTTCACTGGAGATTTAGAAACACCCCCCCCCTCACCCCCCAAATGAAGCACTTTTTCTGGGGTGAATAAAACTGGGATTTGTCATTTTAATGACAACTGCCTTGTTAGTGAATGAACTCTGAAACAAGGCCTGGTTTCAGATTCATTTGATAGGGGGGAAAATCATTTTTTTTGAGTAGAAAATCTTTTAATTTTTTTTAGGAATTGAGTTGTTTAAAATCATGCTAAATTCTCCTACCAGTTTGCACTTCAATTGTATTACCACCTTAAACACAGACATCTTCTCATCCTTAATAGTATTTCCCTAGAACTGTGTTTGTGAAATTTTATGATTTTAATAGCAGGATCCAGGGTAGATAGCTATAGGCATGTTCGTGGCCCTGCATACCTCTCTGGTATGCTATTCTACTTGCTGTTCTGGATTTTACATCCTCTCTTAGTTTATCTTTCAATCTGTGCTCATCGGTAAATTGCTAACCACATTCCTATTCTTACTTTTAAAGCAATAAATTAGTTTTAGAGACCTAATGACAGGAGAGCTACGCTTCAGCAGGAAAGAGGCATGAACTTCGTCTGGCATTAGCAGGAAAGCACCAGAGTCCGGAATCCTGGGATATTTTATCTAGTCGAGGGCATGTGCCTTGAGCTTTACAGCTTCTTGAAAAAATGTTTTATTAAGTCAGAGACAGGAAATGTCGGTTGACACTGTTCACTAATGTACAATAAGAGAGCTTTTAAAATTCTTGTTATTGTTGTTATTTTTTAGCTTGCCTTGGTTGGAATTCCAAGCATTGATGCTTTTCCACTTGTTTGTGACTTTTTCCAAGGACTGGCGAATCGGGATCGTTTGCTTCTCATTGTGAAAATGTAACGATTCAGTCACTAGAGCTTTTCTTGGCTCTGAACCTATCAGGAAAGTAGAAATACAAGGAGAGTCTTGCTGAGTTTTTTTCTTTGTGACCATCTGACCCACTGGCCACAAATAGCATAGCCAACTGCTGGGGAGTAACCAGGCCATCTCCATGTAGGACACATGGCTGGCTGCAGGCTGCTTCCCAGCATGCCGTCCCACCTTGCAGCCTTTCGGAAGGAGAAGGAGAACGGAGAGTCATGGTACTTGTAGCTGCCATGGTTGGGGTGTGGTGGCATCTAGTTCCTATGCTGCCAATAGGGAGGTTGCCGTCTGAGGTCCGGTGAGGCAGGGGCCAGGCAGACCTGCTGGCTCCCACCCACCCCTCCCGAGGAGAGATGCTCAGTCTGTGGAGACAGCACCAGGTCAGACGGCCTGGTTCCCCTCCTGGGACCCCTCTCATCTCCTAGCAAACAGCATGTGCGGGCACTTCCCTGTTTTCTCTTGCACACAGTGGAGGGCGTGGTCCAGGGCCGTGCTGATAGGTGAAAGGGGACAGTGTGCAGCAAGGCAGCTGGCAGGCTGAGCCCTTGCGGTGGTTGAGAGGTGGCGTCAGAGAGGCCGGGCCGAGCTGCTGTTTGCAGGGCCTGTGTGATTGAATTCTACAAGGAATGAGCAAACATTTGCCAGAAGCAAAACAACAACAAAAACACGCAAACACACACACACACACACACACACACACACACTCTGCTGATCATTTTTTTAAAATCCTAAATTTAAAAATCCATGATTTCTTATGCTGTCCACCACTCCTCTGCAAAAAAAAAATTAGGAACCCCCCCTCCATGTATATGTGGCACATTGTTACTCCTTTGCGATGTCTCCCTGCTCATTCCTTTAAAGGTCAGATTCCCTTTGGCCGAGCAGGATAGAGAGCTGCTCACAACAATCAGACTGCCTTAGATTGCTCTCCAAAATACTCTATTTTTTGTTGCCCTGGTTTTTGCTACAGCAATGAATAGGGAGGGAGAGGGAAGAAATGGATCAAAATAGGTCCAGAGACATGGATACATGGAGGGGAGGAGGTGGGGGGATGGGAAGAGAGTAACCAAAGAACTTACGTGCATATATGCATATTCCATGGACACAGACAATAGTGTGATGTGATGAAGGCCTGGGGTGGGGCAGGGGTTGGGTGGAGGGGGGTAAAAGGGGGAAGTGGTTACTTAAAAATATTACAGCATCTGTAATACTGTCAACAATAACAATTTTAAAAGAAAAAGGATTTGTCGCATACCTGCAATATGCTGCTCTGGGCACGCATATGCTCTCACTTGTCTGATTCGTAAGCTAACCTGTGAAGTATGTGGTGCGATTGCGCAGAGGAGGAAACTGAGGCTCTGTAGGGTCACTATGCAGATTGCCTGAGGACACCAGCAAACAAGTAATTTCTCCTGGAATCTGTGCAGGTGTGGCCCTAAACCTTTCTCTGTCTACTTTATCCCTCCGTGGGTCTATCTCTCTCAGCTCTGAACTTGAAGTAGACAGTGTGTCCTAAGTTTTTGTATCTCCAATACCTAACCTATGGCAGATAGATGTTTAATATGTAATGAAAATGCAGTTAAAATGGGAAATAATACTGAACTTATTAAAAAGAATTAGAATCAGAGAATTAGCAGAACCTTAGTGCTAGCCCTTCACTGTAGAGGTGAGGAAATCTGGAGGCTCAAGATAATGGGGTGAAGGAGGATAAATAAAGGGATAAAGAAAAAAGGATGACCCCCGTGGAGACCTTAAGATACAATGGAGTTTGTGCACTTGAGCTTCCAACTCCGCCTTGAGCTCCTTGGAAACCAAACTAAAAAAGGGAGAGATGGGAACTAATAACTTCTCTTAATCATAAAGGACAGATCTAGGTTTTTTCCCCAGTACTGGCTACTTAAAAAAAATTATCATGCATTTCTAGAATGTTCACTGATTATCTGACCTCAACCACTTTATATAATAAGTAAAACAGTGGCAGGTAATGCCCTCAATGCAAAAATTTTGTAGTAAATATAACAACAGATTTCATTCTATGAGGTCCAAATATATAATAATTGGACTTACTGCTTTACATTAAATATGTAGCTGGATTGTTGTGAGGTCTCAAGGAGTGAGGTATACAAAACAAAAAATCATCCTGAAAGGACTTGGGGATTGCTCAAGGTCACATACCTAGTTAGTAAGAGCTGGGATGAGACTCCAGGAATGAGAAGGAGCCGAAAACCCAGTAGATTGTCCCTTTCGCCCGCCACACTGTTTCTCCCATTGCAGGGCTCTGTCTTAACCTCCTCGGTACTCATAGTAAATTCAACTGAACTGATTTCTTCAAAGAACTGGCATTATTTGCCCCAGTTCTGCAGGAGACAGATATATTTATTTCTGCTGGTGGCATTTAAGCTCTTTAGACAAGGTATTATTTATAGTGCATGCCTGTTTTTATGCCAGTATCATTCTGTTTTGATTACTATGGCCTTGTGGTATAGTTTGATATCAGGTAGCATGATTCCTCCAACTTTGTTCTTTCTCAAGATTGCTGTGGCTATTCAGGTTCTTTTGATATTTCATATAAATTTTTGGAATATTTAGTCTAGTTCTGTGAAATATGCCCTTGGTATCTTGACAGGAATTGCATTGAATCTATAGCTTGCTTTGAGTAGTATAGATAATTTAGTGATTTCTTCCTATCCATGAATACAGTATGTGCTTCCACTTATTTGTATGGTCTTCAGTATCTTATAATTTTCTGAGTACAGGTCTTTTACATCCTTGGTTAAATTTATTTCTAGGTGAGTTGATAGTTTGTTTGTTTTTTATGCAGTTGCAAATGGGATTGTTTTCTTAGTTTCCCTTTCTGGTAGTTAATTATTGGTGATTAAAAATGCAACTGTTTTCTGGATATTTCTTTTGTATTCTGCTACTTTATTGAATTCATTTATCAGTTCTAGTAGTTTTTGGTGGAATCTTTAGGATTTTCTATATATAGTATCATGTCATCTGAAAATAATGATAGTCTTACTTCTTTCTAATTTGGATGCCTTTTATTTCTTCTTCTTGTCTGATTGCTGTGGCTAGGACTTCCAGTGCTATGTTGAATAGAGTGGTAAAAGTGCGCATCCCTGTCTGGTTCCCGATCTTAAGGATAATGCTTTTAGCTTTTGCCAGTTGAGTCTGATTTTGGCTGTGGGTTTGTGACATATGGCTTTTCTTACGCTGAGGTATAGTCCCTGTATTCCCACTTTGCCGAGAGTTTTTACCATAAATAGGTGCTGGATTTTATGGAATCCCTTTTCGGCAGGCATCTATTGATACGATAAATGGTGATGAAAGGAGACTTTCCTTGATGATTCAGAGGTACTGTCAGGCAAAAAAAGATCAAATCAGGCTCAGTAGAAGGTGGCCTTGGCACTCAGTGTATTTCACCAACCAACACACGACTCTGGTAACTGCTCCCAGGCTCACCCACTCCTTCCACGCCAGCTGTCACTGCTCTTGCGCAGGCCTCCTCACCTCGCCTGGATCAGTCCTGCCTCTGTTCGTCTCAGGAACTGCCTTTGCCAGCTCACTCTGCTGCTCAGGAACTTCCACTAGCTCCTCAGTGCACTTACTGTGGACTCCGCGTGGCTGTCCCCCACCCTGCCAGCAGTCAGTGCGTGGGGAGCAGGCGGAAGTTCTTGAAAGAGGTAACCTGAAGAAAGGATTTCCGTGTTTTAATTATCTAGTGTTCATACTATTGCCATGTGTATGAATAATTTGAGAAATTGAAAATATCACAGGGAATAGTTGGAAGAGAGATACATGTTTGAAGAAACGGCCTTTCGAACACCTGTCGCTTTCAAACAGATTGGCAACTAATTTCTGAAAGGAGTAGCAGCACATCACAACATCTCATTAGTGTTTCAGGTTTCTGTTGAGGCACCGTTCCTCTACCAGATGGTTAGCCGAAAGTGGATTAGCATACTTGAAAAATGAGAATCATGGAGCTGCAAAGGGTTTAAGTAGTAAGAGTTGGGCCTCCAGTACGTGTAAAATACCACACGGCACAGACCGAGACTCAGTCAGTCAGTGAACACGGACATACGTTTACTATGGTGCTGGCTCAGGTCCCCGTTTCACTCTATCAGAACTAGTGCCCTTTTCCTACCTTATTACTCAGTCACTTTAATCTATTGCTTAATACCTATTAATGGAGGCCTGACATTTTAACTACCCAATAAAACTAATGAAAGCAATTGTGATGGTCTGAGAACTGAAAACAGGAGTTAGATCACAACTGTTGAGGGCGGCTTCACGATGATTCCCTCGGATTGCTGGGCGTGCGGCTTTTGCTGTGACCGCCACATCGCATTTTGCCTCGAAGCCATCCATGTGGCAGATATTGAATTCCATTTGAGCGCTGTCTTTAGACAGTCAGCACCCCTACACCTCTGGATCGCGAAGGCATTCCTACAGGAAGAGAAAGAAGCTTTGTGTCAGTAATTACCTAACATTGTCAGAAGCTGACTGCAGGCCCCTGCCCAGTGATAACAGAATAACCGCATAATGTAGCTTTATAGCACATGATTAATAGAAAATAATTACACGTCCTACAAAGGGATGCAATATTTCTTATAAATTGACTAGAATGGTTTCCTGTAGATTAAAGGACTCTTCATTATTTTATCAGTCCTGCTGAAGGGCAGTCACTGGCCTACGCTAGCGTTTCACTCGCTGTTAAGAGCCCAGGAGGGTGAGGGAGACCAGATGGCAGATCTTCCTGTATCTGAGCTCTCGTGAGCCATAAGATGACAGGACGCTTCCTAACTTTTCAGAGATTCGGATTGGCAGCCTGCTCTGGTTCTGTCTCTTTATTTTTTGTTTATGAACAAGATCAGGCTTGAGAGTTGCCGTTTTTTTTAATGACCCACCTGTGACTTTTAGACCAATACTGTCTATACTCAGTATGTGGACTGCAAGACGGGATTGTGTGGATTGTGTTATTTTCCGCTGTAAGTAATCTAGCATTCATAACCACATTTGTTTGGGGGAAGGCAAAGAAAGGCCCATTTTCTTCTTCAGAGGCGACCTTGCGTGATAGTGCGTCTTCAGGCCGAAGTCGAGAATACTGTGCTCCAGGAAGCAGCTTCCTCCCCTTTTATAGGCTGCAAATGGTTTAATTGGGATTCATGTTGCTCAGGAGGCTCATACAGGGGATGGTAATGATAAAAGTAACAGCTTCTGTGTTTGCCGTCTTGTCGACGTGCGCTTGCGGCCGCGGTGTAAACCCATAAATTTGCCTACTAGATTTTTACCTCACTATATTTCATCTTACCTCTTAATTCCACACAGGAGTATTCTGTGGAATCCTTTACGAATGCAGAGTAATAAACACTCTGGTTTTTTATTTATACCTTTTTCTGATTTAAACCTGTGCTATTTTAGAGTACTTTTATGAGGTGTGTATTTCATATGGTTTTCAATCATTTTAAATTAATTAAGTGAAGCATTTAAGAGGATTTCAGTCTAGAACTTTATTTTTTTTTCCTGGAATGTTTCTTTTAAGGGACCTGTTTACAGCTGGATAAGCTCCTCCCTGCTGTTTACTGCTGTGTTTCCCACTTAATGAATCCTCCCAGTTACTGTCAGGCAGAACTCCCTCACGTGTGAAGCATGCCATCGGTCCTTTGTTGAAGTGATTTGCTGGAAATCACTTTCTTAAATTTGGGTGTGAGTCAGCTTCTTGTGAACAATAATATATCTTTAATAGAGAGCACAGGTTATAACCACCGCAGAATATTATAAACTTTCTGGTTTGTAATTGGAATCTAAACATTGACACCCAGATTGTGGGCTCTTCTCTGAACGCAGGTTTGGGTCCTCATATGCCCCTCACTGCACGTGTTCTGTGCCTGTCCTTTCGGGCCTTAATTTCTGTTCTCCTTCCAAATAATCAGTTGTAAAAACAGACCGGCGTTGGGTCAGAGCTCTCACACTTACGTTTACCCTATTAACCATCTAGCTTGAGGTTTTACAAGGTACGACTTTGGCCTCTGAAAGGTTAAATACGTTTGTTTTGTTAAGCATTAGGCTCTAATTGTACTCATTGCCTTAAAAATTGAAAAGGGCAGTTTTATTAGGTACCTACTAGCGTATAATGGTTGCTAATCTTAGCTTTCAGTAAGTTGGTATTTTCTTCTGGTAAATACAGCCTACATACATTACAGTCATCACCATGGAGTTCTGGGCATCAGACTATGTCGTTTCTTAGGCAGTTTTGTCCACTAAGTTCACGCTATCAGAGAACTTTTAAACTTAAAATCATGAGCCAGATGTGCTCTCGTTAGAATCAGAAGCCTTTGTCCCCTCTCCTTCCACCCTGTTCTTGGAGTAAACCTCGTTCTGGTACGTCACCGTTCAAAAAGCACATGCAGACTTAGCCCCATAATCTCTCTATCGGTAGACTGCATATCAGTACACACTTAGTGCTGCTACATTTGTGTTGAAGAACTGTGACTTCCTCTCTGATGGTCAGTGGCATACTAATCAGTACAGATGCTAACTCTGTGCCTGGATTAACCTTCCCTCCCTCGTGCAACCCATTTATCTGGGACTCGGATGTTGGGAAATCATAGCCTATTGAATTACTTTGGGGATTGATTTCAAAAATTTATCTTTAGGAAAAATTAAATTTGGGTCCTCCAATGCTTTTGTAGAGTATTGCTTTGGAAAGATATTATTCTTGAAACTTGTAATTCATTTTACTTTGTTTTTCTCACGAAACATAAATAAGTTTGAGATAAAAGTACATTAGTCAACCTGGCAGACCTATGAGACTGGTTACAGAGAGCTCACGATGCCTAAAGCAGTGGTGTGTCTGAAAAGGGGAGGAGTGGAGGTGCAGGCTTATCTCCCAGGACAAGGTAAAGGCGATGTGGCCCTTCACTCCCTCTCTTTTACAGCTGGGTTAATATTTCGTCTTTATAACTTGGGATACTTTTATTTCCCATTGATCGTCTACTGTAAGGGAGAATCTAACACCATCTTTAAATTCCTTCTGCCCATCCTTTATCAATTGTAGTTAATGATCAATAAAAGACAACAAATGCCTTGCGGAAGCTTTCTTAAAGGAGCCCTTTTGTGAACGGTTTTATAAAGAATTGGGGGGGGGGGGTGTTATTAGTGTTTCCTTATTTTCTCTAATTTATCTGTTTAAAATGTCTATGTGCTTATACAAGGTTTTCTTAAGAAGAGGCATACCTCTATATTCTAAATCATTTTTGGTCATAGGAGTTTAACTAGGAATTAAGTAGTTTATTGTGGGGGAAAAATTCTGTCCTTGCTAGATGGTAAGCTTCTTGAAGGCAAAGGTGGTATCCTAAGGGTCCTGGCTGTGACCCTGTAGCCCCTAGCAGAGGAGAGAGAGGGAAAGGAGGGAGGGAGGTTGATTCACTTGTTAGGTTCTTATAAGTGACTGTTTCTGTGTTCTACACCCAGTAATAAACAGGCTTTGTCTTATACTTTAATTTAAATCTTTGCCTAGCAGCATTTTTAAAGTGTCCAGAAACAAAAAAAGATGAAAATGTTTCAATTTGCAGCTCAAGCTCTTGTAACTTTATAAAAAGAAATAACATTTCTCAGAAGTTGCACACAAAGGACATTGTACTTCCACCAGCCTAAAGGTTAATATTGCATATTGTTTTCAATTAGGAATACAATAGATACGGCTGGTGGGTAGGAGAAATGAAGGGAGCCATTGGCTTGGTGCCGAAAGCCTACATAATGGAGATGTATGATATCTGAGAGTCCTGGGTAAGTACATTTTAATCCAATATTCTGTAATAGCTCATATGTTCTCTTGGTCTCTGCATTATGAGTCTTTGCCTTTTTCTAAGTCTTGGTAGTTTTCTGATAACGTGGAGATTATGCTCCCAAATCTTCTTCTTTTTTTAAAAAGGAGTCTGGTTCAATTTGAAAAATAATTTTGTGGAATTTACTTTGGAAATAGATTATTAAGAGAAAGTATGTGTGGTAATCCAAACCTCCTCCTCTTTAGTAAAATACCACTTTTTATGGCCTTTCTGAGGAGCCCAATGGACAGAAAGAAGGTTGCGTAAACATTCATTTTTCCTCGGCTAAAGAAAATAAAGTAAATTTTTCCTAAACAGGAAAAACCAACGTTTTGGTTGAAGAAAAAGATGATAATGCAACTTTCCCTTCTGCCCGCAGCCGAGGAGGGGTCTCCTGCTACTCTGCGAAGGCCGTGGAGTCAGAACCGTCGGGGAGGCCTGAGCGGCAGCGCATAACCTTTCCTTGTTTTGTTGAGGATCCCGCGTCTTCATTGCTTTCTGCGTTCATAGCATCGCTCTGACGTGAAACTAAATGAAGGATATGAATGCAAATTAGATACAAGCTGTACACTTAGACCTGTTGCTGTTTTGCAAAGAAATGATTGTAGTTTTTACTTACTCATTTGATTTGTGTGAAGAACTCAGCACTATGTTATATGTTCCACGTCGTCACTGCTACTTCTGGTATGAGTTGCTACTTCCGGTATGAGTTGCAACTTCTCTCAATATTGGCCGTCAGTTATTTTTGTCAAATATAATATATAATTTTATAGAAATGTAAACTGCATATATCACGTAAGTTTTGGGTAGATGCTTTAGTAAAGCCTTACAGAATAAGGCATTATTAAAGCTTTAGAGATGTTTTATGTCAGTATTTATTTTTCCACACATTAGTAACATGTTTTTCGGAAAGAATTTTTACCATGGGCGAGTTTGCTTTGTGTTAAATCTCACCACAAGAAAGGAAACAGGATCGAATTGCGAATGGTAGTGTGCTGTCACCTTCCACAACACGCGCTGACTGGCACTGTGGTTCATGTGAAGTCCTGGATCAAGAGCAGATACCCTGGTCAGGTGATGGGCTGGCCAGCATCTTCTACCATCATTTTGTTTAAATTTAATAAAATAAAAAATTCCTAAGGCCCATCTCCATTCTCCACCACTGTAAGGGCACAAGGCATCCCAATGTGCTCTGAGAGTGAGGGGGTGGCCCCAGCCCTCTCCTCCTGCCCGATCGTGGCTGTGGCAGGGGACCCACCGCAGGGCCACTCCAGCCTGAGTCTCCTCGGGCTCCTCCGAGCAGAGGAAGGAGCAGGGTGGGGACCACAGCAGCACACACACCGGCAGGCACGGGGAAGGGCACGGCCGCCCGACGGGAGCACGCGCCCCGCTACCTGAGCAAGACGTGCAGGATCATGTCATCACCTGTTCATGTGTATTTGAAATCAAAGGTATTGTAAACGCCTACAAGGTACCGGTCTGCTCTTATACCCCAAGGTACTGCGGAACGGATAATCATTTGGAGTAGCCATAATCTCATATTGAATCACTGATTGGCACGTACCTTTGTTGAACTTTTTGGATCTTTGCTTTATGAAGATAAAGATTCTGACCATGCAAGCAAGCTGGTAATATTTAAAAACCTTCATTATTTACATAAAACTGTTTACAGGCACTATTTCAGAGTGTACATGTACCATTATCGCCTTAATACCGTGGTCATGTTATCTCAGATGTGAAAGAATATTCATTTTAGGGATTGGGAGTAAACTCTAGTTTATATAAATTATATACATTGTTGAGCTCAAGCTGTCAGACATGAATCGGTGCACTTGTTAATCTGGTCCTAATAGAGAGCATTGGGGTAGAGTGAGAGCATCTTGGGGAACGTAAGACAAGCGGAGATGAGGCTACCGGGCTGGTTTTCGAAGCCCGAGAGGTTGAAAAGCAAAAGCAGTGGTGGGTTTCCACAAAACGTGGGCTTGCTGGCGGCGTGGACACAGGTTTCCTGCTTCGGGCCTCCGTGAAGATTGTAGCCCTGGGCCAGTAGGTGGCAGCAGCCTTTCATTGCATACCCAGCCCCCGGGAAGCCCTCCCCCACTCGGCCCAAACCCCCGCAGAATGTAGAGCGAGTAGAACATCGCTGCCTCCTTTTACAGTTAATCCAGGAGAGGGAGTCCTTCGCCAACGGATGACCAGTGATTCCAAGCCAGACAGTCTCTGTGAACGGAGGCGGTGGCGATACGGAAATCTAGTGTGGCCTCTGCCTGAGCTCCTCTGGCCTTTGTTCTTTTGAAACTGGAATCCAGGTGGGAGATAGGAAAGAAAACCAAGATTTCACATTGGAGTGACAGGGAAAATAATCACTGCTTTCAGTTCATGACAAGTTTATCTTCATTTGGTGAAATCTTCTGTATACTACCAGGGAGAAAGTTTTCTTTACACCCTTGACAATATATCACACACTCTTCAAATCATAATAATATAATTAATGTGACTCTAAATAACATGGCTTGTTAGAAAATGTGCTAATTGCTATGTTCTCATTATGTTTGCTTAGTTTTTATTTGTTTTTCTATGAACAGTTAGAGAGCTGTTTTTTTCCAAAGGTGATTGTAAGTCATATTTTATATAGCATTTTGCTTGATTATTTGCACTGTACTGAATTTGTACTCTATTGCCATTAGATCTTACAATAATGTTCCACTCTGCAAATTTTTAAGGTTCAAATAAAGTTTAATTGTTTGCAAACTGTTATGATGCTAATAATTCAACAGCCTGCTGTGTTACTAATGAAATTACTTTGTTATGATTAATTTGGAAAATAGTGTGTTGATTGTAGTAATTAAGCACAACAAGGTGAAGTAAATGATTCTAATGCCATCTGGCCTCCAAAGTGAATGAAGAAATGAAATAGGGCTGTCATCTGAATTCATTCAAAGAAGTAAGGATAATACAAATGACTTTCATTGCTATAAGGACTTACCCTTAACCACATCTCACTCCATTCTGTTTTTGCCACTTTGTTGCATGTGACACTTCCTTTTATGAAAAAAAGAATGCTATTTAGCCTAGTAATTGTTCAATACTTTATATTATTTTAAGTCAATTATTTTTACCTTGCACCAATTTAATTACAGGTAATTACGTAAAGTATTATAGGATCATAGATAATCACTTTTCACCCATCTGTAGGTGAAATACAGGTATCTGTGGGGGAGGGGTTGCTACCGGTGTGAAAACATGTTGAGTGTAGCCTTCCATAAAGAGTAGAGATCCCATTCAGTTGTTTCTGAAATGTTTCTATTTAAGACTCTCACAGGCCTATTTCTATGTTTTCTCTACTTTCTCCAGTCTAATCGATTCCCACCCACTTCAGAGATTCTGGTCCCTTGCAGGGTCATGACTAAAAACAGAACCGAGAACCCAGTTATAAATTAGCCATTCAGCCACTATAAGAAAACTGGCCCTAACCTATGTGTTGTTTAAAAGCTTGAACTTCATCAGCGAGACTGAGTGAAGCATTGTGAGAGTTTGGGGTGGCAGTGAGGGGCGACCACTGAGACTGAGTGAAGCATTGTGAGAGTTTCGGGTGGCAGTGAGACTGAGTGGGGCGACCAGTGAGACTGAGTGAAGCATTGTGAGTAAAGTTCTTCTAAACTTCAGGTGAGTCAATTGTTTGTATTTTAATTGTTGAGTGGAGATACAGACACAAACTATAGAGAGAGCCTTTTACTTTCCTCGATTCCCATAGATTCAAGAATATTGAAAATCGATCCATGTGGTAGAGGAGGAGGTGTGGTGGAGATTCAAACAGGATTCAACCATAGAAAATACAGCTTCACTCAGAGGTTGAAGGAATCTAATTAATATGTAGAACATAAAAACATTTGCTAAAATGGCCCGAGTTGTTGGTAAAATCCTGAGTATTCCAAAATACAGAGAAACAAAAAGTAGTATATTATTAAAGTGTCTTTCTACAAACTTCACTGCACCATGCAGGTCGATCGCCTGGATTGGGAACAAGGAATTCCCAGACGTCCTCAGCTTCAGCCAGGATTACCATCCCCGCCTTGCGGCTGATTGCCTCTAGAATGTCTGTTAGAACCCCTGATAGTGTAACATTTTGCTGAGATGAGGTAAATACTTGTAAACAGTATATGATCACAGTAACACGGAACCGCATTTCACTAATATTGTGTGGAAGGGGCTTTTTCTGGCTTTCCCTGGTAGAATCTGCTCTATCATTACTTGGTCACAAATATATGACTTAGTGCCACAGGGTACTTCAGACTATATGGTGCATATCCAGTGAATAATTTTTAATCAACTGATTTGCAGCCCTGCCCCCCAGTATGTCAAGCCCTGAGATTTAAGAAGAGTTGACTTCTAGGCCTAGTAGGGAAAATGCCTTCATCGTTGTTACATTGGCTTTCTGACAACATTCTCTACGTCAAAAAATCATTCCTTTACTGAGACTTTAAAAGTAGCTTCATTGTCCCCTAATGCTGTCAACAAGTGGGTTGGATTGGATTGCTGGTGACTGAGTTAAGTGGCAGTTAGTGTGATGTTTAGTGTTGTCACTTTCAAAGAAGGCGCAGGCCACTCAGGCAGCCTGGGGCGATGACCTGACCTAGCTTCCCTTCCCAGCACTCGCCAGCCGCGGCTGGCCCACCTGCCACCTGGGCCAGCAGGTGTCCTCCCTCTTGGAAGCGCTCTAGCTGTCACCTGGGACGGACCAAAAAGGAATTTCCCCAAGTGGGAAGTTTCACAGTTGTTGCCAAATCCAACCATAATCCACTTTCGTCTTTTTTTTTTTAACCTTTACTCCCTATTTCCTTAAAGATGTATGATTATGTTAACCTGAGCGCTTTGAGTCCCCACGGTGGCAGGAACCTTAAGGGCCAGAAGTAGCCTTAGTCACGTCTGTGCTCGGCTCAGGTCTGTCGGACTGGGAAGGCGCTGGAGGCTGAGCCAAAAAGCGTGTGACTGCAAAATCGCCCCAAAGCCCACCTCCCAGGTGCTCCCCTTGATGTGGGAACCGTGGAAAGTGTCCCTCGGTCTCTCTCCACAGCTGCCTTTGCTATCCGACATTCCTCGGAGAGGTAACACGGAACAGCACGGGTCTGTTGTCTATATATTGGCCTCAACTTTGTTTTATTATTTTTTAAAAATATATTTTATTGATTTTTTTTTAGAGAGGAAGGGAGAGGGGTAGAGAGTCAGAAACATCGATGAGAGAGAAACATCAATCAGCTGCCTCCTGCAACCAAGGTACATGGGATGTGCCCGCAACCAAGGTACATGCCCTTGACCGGAATCGAACCTGGGACCCTTCAGTATGCAGGCCGACGCTCTATCCACTGAGTCAAACCAGTTAGGGCTGGCCTCAACTTTGTAATAGAAAAATACCACTAGAGTAAAAGCAGGTGCCATGTGGTAGCTTGAGCGGCAGCTTGCCTCTTCTTTGAGGAAAGGGTCACATGGGGACTCTCGAAGGAGGAAATGAAGGACACCAATGCACGCCAATTAAGACCGACTGCTTCAGAGGACCAGAAAGTTCCAACAAATATGCAGGTTCCCGTATACAGCCTCCCCTCCCAGGTCCCCTGGGAGTCCACCTAGGAAACCCTGTGACTTTAACTGCCAGTCAAAATGAGGATAACAGTTTAAATCAGGCCAGTCATAGCAATGGCCAACATTAACTGTTTACTACTTGTCGTGCTGTGCACTTTTCATTCAATCTTCTAACAACCCTCTGAGGTAAGGTTGTTTCTTCCCATTCTCCTGATTAGGAAATGGGGGTTGGGGGAAAGTTAGTAATTTATCCCAAGGTCCAGGAGTAATGAGGTACCCAGCCCCCTCCCTTGATTTCAGCGCCATTCTGCTTCCCAGTGCTGTGACAAATTCAAATACTTAACTCTATTCTTTCCAATAAAAGCTTATTGGCCATCCTTATAAAACAGTTTGGAGCATGTGAGAAGAAGAGTTCAAGGATGGACTGTCGGGCAGCCTGATTTGCCTCACTTAGAAGTGAAAGCACACCAAGGTGACTGTCAAACCCACAGCAGCTGCTGACCCGCATGGAGGAGCAACTTTCACTGCAGGAAGTTATCTATCCGTGAACTTGGAGTCTGGCTGAAAACAGGAAGTCCATCAAGGCAGCAGAGTCAAGGGAGGTCACCGGGCCCAAGGGACCGTTTCTTATCCTCTCCACCTCCTCAAAGTCAGATCCAAGCACCTGCTCGGGGAGGCTTGGAGAGGACCTTAAAGCTGGCTGCCTCTGTCTCGAATAGTTTTCAATTACATAGCTGCTTTTTTGAGGGGTGAGAGGGGGCGTAGGGTTTAAATTGATCAGGGTTTGGGTGGGTGGTGGTTGTTTTTATCAGTTTAAAAGATTATTATTTAACTGTTCAGACCTTACAATCGACGAGCAAACTTCATCATAAAACTTGGATAATTTTGTAACCGGCCGATGGCAATGTCTTACATTAGACTTACACTTGTTGAGATAGGAATTCATTTAAGGAGAGCTTTTATTGGCACATCCAGCATTTAACTACAAGGTCTTATTCCTTGGGCACCTACATGATGCCTTGTACAGGGCTCCATAACAAGTCTTCTGCTGTGTTTTTTTTTTTGTTTGTTTGTTTTTTAACAAATCTTATTTTAAAAATCCTTTTTCCCCTCCTCAGTGATTGGAGGCTGGTGGGTGTTGTACAGTGACCTGTCCCATCCAGATGGGGAGACTCACTCCTAATTCCGGGTTCAAGCACTTGTGGGCCGGGGAGCCTGTCGCTCCCTGCTCCCATCTCCTCCCTCACTCCCCTCCTCCTCCTCGGGTTTTCCCAAGGAGCCAAGTCATATGAGGCATAAACTTCTTACCACTCTAGGGAGTTATCAATATGAGGCCTTCTCTCTGCTTTCCGTGACCCCAGCGAAGCGAGGCATGTCACACGGTGTGTACACTGCTCTGTGCTCCCGGGTGGAGGAATTGCAACGCGGCTGTCCTGTGCGTGTGCGTTGCTGTCTAGCTGTTGCTTTGCTGCCCTCGGTCAGCATGTTGGCTTTATTCTTTGTTATCTTCGCAGGGCCTGCTGTTTTTCTTCCCATCTAATTAAATGATTCCATTTTGAATAATTGCGTTTAAGTGCCAACAGTGTGCTAGGGGCATTTCAAACGTAGAATTCGACACAGTCTCTCCTAAGCAGACTCATAGTCTAAATAAAACAGGCAGGACATTAACTCAGGGAAGGAGATCGGCCCCACGTAGCTTCTCTTGGTGCAATTCTTAGCAGGTTTAATCACTAGCCGTGTCCTAAGACATAACAGAAGGATTCTCCAATGTTGTTACATCTGAACCCAGCAGACTAGCTTGGAAACGCACTGGGGATCCTTCTATGTATTTGAAGGTAGAGAGAGGGGAAGAGAGGGTTTCAATGGTTCAGATGAAAGGATCGATTTGGGGAAAATTTGTGAAATGCTTGTAGCTACTGAATTAAGTGCCAGGGGAACCAAATTGCTGTGTGTGTGTGTGAATAATGTGAATCTGTTGCAGAGTTGCTGCCGATTACGGTAAAGCACAGTTCTGGAAGCCGAGGCTGACCCCCACCGTTAGGGCTCTTTCTTTCAGCTGCGGACAGAGCTGTACCAGGGGTAGTCAGCCCAGAGTGGGTGCGAGGAAGGCCTGCAGTCAGCCCAAATTCTAGTTGCAGCTCTACTGCATCGTGCCTACCCGAGAAAAAGTTTCCTTGCCTGCGAAATACGAGACCTCAACCTCACAGGGTGTAGTTAGGCTCAAGTGAGATGGTATGTGGAGGTGTCCGGTAAAATCAGTGACAATGCTAAATATGGCTTTCCTGCACCGGAAGGTATGAGAACTGAAATGAAACAATGCGTCAGAATGAAAATTTCTCCTTCACACCAGAAGCAATCGAGGCGGGGGGGGGGGGGGGGGGGGGGGGGAATCTAACACCCAGTACTAGCTGCAGAACTGCTTGGAATAATGTTAGTGGGCTGTTGGTTTTGTTATTGTATAACGAGAATCGATGTGCGTTATACTAGAGGAGTTCGGGATTACATTCTCCTGTGATCTTGAATACATTTCTGAATCAAGCCATCTGGTTTCCAAGCTATGGTCATTCAGTTAATGGAGAGTTCAATAACAGATGTTATTACTTCTATCTGTAAAATTTCAAAATAAACTTCCTTTGATATTGAAATGCTTCAGATCAATCTGAATAACAGGCTTGGGGTCTATGTGGTCTGTAGTTGGTTGGACTTCGCAGAAAATTTCTTTTTGGAACGAACACCCTACGGGAAAATGTTGTATAGATTCCCTTTGGCCATAAGCTACTCCCTTTAGAAAGTGTTTCTTCCAAATGGGTTTCTGTGATTGTTTGCATGTGAGGACAGACTTTGTAGTTGAACATTTTCTTCAGCATCACGTCCAGGACTAAGACAATTTTATTTGATCAAATTAGCCTTGTAATTTAGCACTAATCTCGGTGTGTAGTTTTGTAAAAATATGGGACTAGAAATAAGGGCGAACCAGAACATCATTACATGTAACCTTAATGCTTTAATGTTATAACTTTGGGCAAAGCTAATAAAAAATGCAAAGGACTCTTAAATAATTTAAATTATCTAAAAAATTGAGCATATTCCTTCAAATAATAATGGCTTTCATGATCTGATTTTTTTAAATTCATTTCTCATGTCTTGAATAACTTAGAAGTGTAGATATCAAAGGAAGTTGGAGTTTATTTAAGATTATCAAATGTATTTGTTATCATACAGCATCATTGAAGATTCAATTTTTTAGCCTAGTAAGTATAATCTACAATGTTATGCAGCATATAATTCCAGTAACGTATTTGATAATGTTATTACGTGTAAACTTTCAGCACTTCTCTTTAAAATAGTGCTCTGAAATGTGGCTCCTGGACTATTTTGAGCCATTAATTCATTCCATTCACTTTAAAAAATAGTCATATTGTGTACCTTTGATTTGCTTTCTGAAATTATACGAAAGCTTCTCTTACCATCTTAACCTCTATGGGGAAATTATTACTTCCACAATGTATGTTCATTACTATGCTCTTTGGGTAAAGGAACGTAGTTGGGATACAATAAACCATGGTAACTGTGATTAAAGAAAAATCAGGCCATTCCTAAAACTTTCCCCCTCTTCCTAAATGATTGCAGTAGAGAATGTTTACTTCCTCTGGTGCTGTGGTTGGTAGCAATAAATACTCCATATTGATTACTACTTAATTCTAATGGAAGTATACGAAGGCTAGAAACTCATTATAGCTTAGCATTTAGTGCCTTAATTTTTAAACAGTTTTTAAATTTTAAAAATTGATGTAATTGCCCCAAATATTGCTTCTGTGATTGGATCCATATCATGCTATAAAACTGTTCTCATTTCATATCTTTTCTAAAAGATATTTTCCCTGGCACTTCATTGCTATTTTTGCATAACTGAAAATCTGTCATTTCCATTTTAGCTCAGTTTGGAAATATGAAAACCATGTCAGAGCAACACATTAAAGATTAGTATAGGAGCACCAAAAATTAATGGAAGAGAGCCATGAAGAGAGTTTAAATTTAGTCAAATTATTCAAGTGTGCAATTTTGATCCATTAATCTGGTTTGAGACTGCTTAAGAGAGATTTCTCTCTACATGAGGTTTTCCTCTTTCAAGATATACTGAAGAGAAAACTCTCATCTAAAATAAATACCGTTGTGGTTTTTCTTTTTAAGAAAAGGGTGAAGCAAGAGTTTCCCTGATACTGCGTTGTAATTTATTCTTAGTCAAAAACAGATTGCCATTTACACACCAGGTATTAAAAGCTAGTTATAGTCATTAAAGGTGGTCTCTCTAAGGCTGTGTATAAAGATACTCAATATAAGATTTATTTTCCTTACAAAGGGAATTCTGTATTTGACTTCATTATTTGTAGGGTTGGGGTTTTTGTGTTTGTTTGTTTGTTTTGAGATTGTTGCTCTTTTGTAAATAGAAAACGGAGGAGGAGAGCATGGAGCTGGTGTTTCTCTGAACCCTAGTACAGTATGTCTTCTTAATGAACCTGCCGCCGTGGCCACAGCACAGCTCCCTGCAAATAAACACGCTCCGAGTGATTTAGCCACAATGTCCAGGCTGTGTAAACACCTAATTATTACAATAAAATTGTCAATAAATTTACATTACTGCTCCCTTTTCAAACGTTAACCAACTTTTCCCTGGCTTGATAAAAGGGCATAAATTGTATTTTTACGTGTTGATGGTTTTGTTTCCCTCGCCCCTCTGGCTGCACTCTGGACAAAAGCCCGGGAGCCTCAGTGCCCCGGGTGATTCCCGGATGAAGAAAACTCCTACGGTTGTTGATGAATGTAACGTGCTGTGTCCCCTTCACAGAGATGGCCCCGGAGCCTTCACAATCTGATCTTTAGTCACGGCATTAAAAAAAAAAAAAATGTAGCTGTAAAACCGGGCCGCAGTCCCTGCAGCTTCAGACAGACACAAAGAATGAAGGCCTCTTAGAACCCACCCTTAGAATGGGAATTTCGGTTACATTCGAAGCAAAGGCTAAAATGGCAAGAGGCAGTCACTTCCTTTAACCAAGATTACATCCAGTGTTCAGAATTATGATATCATGTTGAACACGGTCGTGGACTAAACCCCCCACTCCCCGTATTTCTTCTATAACTGGTCCATTAACATTAGAAAAGCAGAGGGATGTGGAATTCTAATGAGGTCTGGCCCCGGAGCGCCGCTAGGAGAAGAATGAGCATCCTTCATTTGTATTCTGCAACGCGCTCCGAAGTCCACGCGCATCCCTGTGGCTCCAGCGCGTGGTGCGATCATCTGCTCCTCCTGGGGGGCGGGGGGGGGGAGGAGCAGGGAGGGGGAGTGGGGTTGGGGGGGGAGCTGCTTTGAACAGCGTCTGAGCTGGGGAAATAGTTAACCGCCTTCCTGCGAGCTGTTGTTTCCTAACGACTCTTGAACATGGTGGCTCTGTATAGGCGGTTGCTTTACCTGTTCTCTTCCAGGATCTCAACCCCGAGGCTGACGCTGGCGACCGCGCAGCCCTGCACCAGGCAGACAAAGGGAACGGGTGACGCGCACCGGGGCGGACGGGCGCTCACCATCCTCGGTAAACATGTCGCTTTTAAGTAAACAATGAGATGACACTGAGGTATTGGTTCATTAAAAAAAAAAAAAAAGGGCTGAAAAATGCTCCATTTGATCTGATATTGGCTGTTCAGGAAAACTGCCTCCATTTGCGAGCGTTGCTGGTATTCCGAGAAAACAGCCCATTTTGGATCGTTATATTTAGCAAGAGCAAGGAATGAAAGATTTTTAGCAAATTGCCACGTAAAATGATCTGCACAAAAAGGCATCGGGGAAGCGCGCGCAGGCCTGTGCCAAACAGATGGCACCCCCTGCTGTGTTTTTGATTGAAAAAGAAAGGTAACATTTGCAGCCGCGTCACAGAGACAGTGATCAGCTAAACAAATTGGTCTCCCAAGGCCCCCCTCGCCGGAGCTAGCCCGCTGCAGGGTACGGGCGAGGCTGTATTTCAAAATAATGCTACGTGCGCGTCTTTCCTGGGCGCGGGAGCGGGCCCTTCCCGGGCGGCGCGGGCAGGCGGGGTCTTTGTGGAAGCCGCCCGGCCTGACCTGCCCCGGGAGCAGCGCAGCCCGGCAGCGCGGGGGCCTGTTCTGTCTGATCGCGACCCAGCGCCCGCAGCTCACACGCGGGAAGGCCCCGCAGCGTTCTGCCTGCTGTTCGCTCCCCGGTGTGAGTCTCCGGGAAGCAACTGCCAGGCGGCCGACGGGAAAGCAACCGAGAATCAAAACACACGTGCAAACCACCCGCCTCGCCACAAAGGCGCCGTCAGAGGAGGAGGGCGATGACCAGGGAAACGCTCCCTGCACTTGAATTCAGTTCCAAAGCACAAACATCACCAAAGGCAAAGAGCGTGTCAGTGTGCGGTGTGAGCGCCTGTGCGGGAGGGGGCAGGGTTTGGGG
>NC_137083.1:11111885-11303591 GCF_951640355.1 Cnephaeus nilssonii
TCATACAGAAGAGGTGTTAAAATTGTCGTTGGCCATGAGCTATTTAAGAGAGAGGCTCCTGCATGCCGTTTTTGAGTCCAAGAAGTGAGTTATGGAATCCTGGAAGAGTCCCCGCTTACCCAGAAGTCACTGCTTTTTAGCAATCCTGGTCTATTTTTCAAAATCCCTGACTTAACAGCCAGGGCAGGATCACAACTTTCCTTTATAGTTTCATCGTATGCCCCTTGGTTCTCTCAATTTTGATGATGATGTTAGGAGACCCGAGGCTGAAATGATGGGGTGGGACTGCTTTTCGGGGAGAAGGTTGGCCTCACTCAAGAACTCTGTGGTTGAGGTGGGTTGGCTGGGACCAAGCCCTGAGACTTTCTGCTAGGGCAGGAATCTCATGGAGCCCTCCAGTCAGTCACTAAACTGGCACGTGTTCTAGCAGCTCAGGAAGGCCATCTGGTAAACCCGGGGACCACCTGCTCTCCCAGACCAGTCCCTGGATCACTGAACTCCGCTAGTGGTAGCCACTTTGGAAAAGAGTCATCAATTCAAAAGGAATCTGTGTGTTTGCAAATTTAAAGCCACAATAATTATTGGTAGACTCTGCATAACAAATGTAATTTCAATTAGACTGTTTTTCTAAATTAAAAACTATTGCTTGTGGGTAATGAGTATTTCTGGGTGTTTTTTTAAGTGCATTTTTAATGTTTTTATTCTAGGAACATGAAGAGCATTGAACAAAAGATTTGTCCAACTACTACGCAATGCTAACGAACCTGCGGAACCCTTCATCTCTGTGCCAGTCAGCAGAGCAGGGCTGTGCATGCTGATTATCACAGAGATTGTCAACACTGAGCTGCATGGCACTATATTTGAAGCTGTGTAGTTACACAAGAAATTGTTTGGTTTTCAATAAAAGTTGCAAGGGGTTATCCAAACACTTCTTCACGGCTTCCTATCCATAACATTTGATAAACTTGTGTTTCTTATGTTGAAATAATGTGGAAACTTCTAACCACATTTAGGCTTCTGAATAAAAATAAAAACATGATACGGCCTTCTGGTTGTCTATAAAAAGATGGATTGCACCCCCCAGAATTGGTCACGGTACATAGAATCATGTTTTCCAGAAAATTCTAAAAAGATGGCATTGCATGGAAAAATCAAACCTTGATTGCCTTGCCTTGCCAGCTGGGTTCTGTGGCTTCCGCTGGATGGGAACTCACCAGCACGTGGTCTAGCAGTTGGGACCCTCATTGTGGATGAAGAGAAGTGTGTTTTGTTGTGTTTTTTTTGCTGCCATCTTGGATGGAACAGCTCTAGAAAAGTGGAGATCCATATGTAATCTCTCTATCGGACACTGTCTCACCAACCTCAGCCTCTCCGTGGCATTTGCTCTTTTATATCGGAGCCAAGCAATTAAAAATCACCCGCTAAAGTGCATCTCCGCTGCTTGTTTCCTATTTTCTAAAAGCAGGTTGGCTGTTTGCCCTTGAGCCTTAAGAAATGTTGCTGATTGGCTGTTTGTTAGTTTTTAATAATATATGGCATGCATCCAACTGAGCATTCCGATGACCTCGACAATAAAATGTGATTCTTGGCTGCAAGGTCTATTGGGGGATGGCAGGCTGCCAGCCGCGCATACATCATGCACAGGTGGCTGTTTCTGGCAGGCCAGTGTTAGTTATTGTAAATGAGTGGCAGTCCCTATAACTCACCTGTAAGGCCTCCTCGGCTGGCCCAGGGATTCCCAGGTCGCCCGGCCCCTTCACCACACGTGCTCCTCCCTCTCAAAGACCCACTTGCACGGACCCTCCGGTTGCAGCTACTGCCTGCCCGGGCTCATCAGAGCACTGAGGTACCTTGTATGTGATTGACGATAATTAGGTTTCAACTGCCTCCTGATGCAGAAATACACACCATTACAGCACGGCCAATTCCGCGCCTGCAATCTTGCCTCTGAAAGGGTATTGATTCACTCTTTCACATTTTTAAAAGGTCACGGCAATAATTCCATCTGAACTGTGCTAAGTGAAAATAGTTTGTAGAAATAATATGGTTGCTTTCTTCGTTCCGTTGTAATTGAAAGCCACAACGGCTTGTTTTTTCAGTATGTTTTAATTACTTGTGCCTCTGCCCGCCTCGTGCCCTGATGAAGTGTTCGTCAAGTTACAAAGCAGGCGGCCCTCTGTGGTAATGTTGTCGGACTTTTGGGCAAAGGGGACTTGTTTTTGGTTTTGCTTTCCGACTGTGAGGCGAGGCCTAACCAAACATTTAGGTCACCCTGCTTTCTTCATTTAGGCATTAAGAAGAGGAGACCCTGTTCCTGGGCACTCTCCTCTGCCTGCCTGTTTTAATAAGATTGGGATATATTGGCTCCGGCAAACAGGATGCTAAATTTGCTTACTTGCTGCAAATTTTCATTGTGGCTAAACAGCCCTTTCTGGGTTGACTGAAAACTATGCTTCTCATTGGCTATGGGACCATAATAAAATGAGATCATTATGAGAGTGCGTCGCTCCTAGAGTGTGGCCGCCCTAGCAGGTGACAGGAACTATGAATGATAAAGCATACGTTGCCGGAATTCTCGGAGTGCAGACTTTTTCCTACGTCTTCATCTTTTCCGAGGGAAGAGAGTTTGAAAGTGCTTGTATTGCATGTTTTGTGAAAGTGGATGATCAGATTGTATGCTCCGAGCTCCTCGGTAGATCTCTCCCAGTTAGAGGGCAAAAAAAAAAAGTCTCAGCTGTTTCTAGTTTCAAAAATGAGCCCGTCATTGTACTTGCAAACTGAGGGGCACACTCTCATCCTGCGCGTGGGGATTTACGCACATAATTACCATTAATGCTAATGGCATTGATGTCTGTACAGCCCCACACATCAAGATGAGAATACATCTCCGTGTCTTCCCGCTGTGAAAGTCCATTTACTATCATTCATTTTACAACTTATTTTTTAAGATGATGTCCGCGTTCTGTCTTGGCGTACAGCTGCCTCGTGAAAAGTAAATGTGGGGAATATTGGGAAGAGATGTAATCACTAAACTTGTTCCTGGGGATGAAATATTGCCGAACTCACATCCATTCAGACTCTCGAAACTCAACGCTCCATTCTGCGTGGAGGCTGCTGGCGCGCTCTTCATTGGGTTATAAATGTGTCAGCCTAATGGGACATTTTGTAGATGTTTTCCTTTTTAAGTGCTTTAGCAGGAGTAGGTATTCCATTGATCCAAAAATTCATCTCAGCGTTTCGTGCCTTAGACGAGAATCATACGTTTAATGTCTTATCAGAAATTAAGTGGTGGGTGGCGCCCTTCAACTCTTCAAGGGAAGAAAATCCACTCCCCGCTGAACTCTGCTCTCTCCTGGCCTCTGAGGCCACCTCAGGAGCAGGGCACGGTTGGCAGCTGCAAACACCCGTGGTCATCAGAATCCGAGGGAGTTCTATCTCCTCATTGATTATGTGATCGTCTTTATGCATCAGGCCCAATAGCCTATTGAAAGGCGTCTTCAGGTCTATGCTGGCCAAGCAAATTCAGGTCCGGGTCTTGATTGATCTCTCCTGGGACTCGGACCATTAAAGGGAAGGAATGGATCTGTCTCACCTGTCCACTGTCTGAAACCCTTCTCTTTGAGCCAAACCCAAAGCAAAGGATTTCGTGTTTAACGCTAGAAATAGGAAGGGGGCAGGCATGCAGAAGTCCTTCCTGTGGGGGCTCTTCGGGTCTCCTCAGGGGTGCACTGCCTTCCCTGGGGGAAAGAGAAAAGCAGCACAATGGACCTCAGATGTCTGCTCAGCTGCTCGGAGGAGCAAGGTCACTTCTGGATGAGCTAAAGATGGCCAGCCGTGCCCAGCAGGGTGCCTCCAGGCAAGCCACTGGCCCTCTCTCAGCCCGTTTCCTCACTAGTGAGACTGAGCAGGGTGAGTACTGAGTGTTTTACCACCTTGAGATTTTATAACCAGTGCCATGTTGGTTTAGGCTTTCATAAATATTGGTAGTATGTGAACGACAATCCATAACCAGAGGAAACACTGGTTTCCAAGGGACTAGTGCAGAGGAGGAGGCAAGACTCCAGAGAATTGGATGCCTTGACACAGTACACGGGCGATGCAGATAAGATACAGTCCCAGAGCCCAGCTCCCAAGTCCACGCCCCCATCCTGCTATGTGGTTGCTTAGCCTTCAACTCGGTGACTTGACTATTAACAACCTGTCTGCTGGAGCTGCTGTCAGTGGCACTGGCATTGATTTCCAGGGGCAGAAGGCAGTGGGCACCTGTGAGGAAACGGCCAGCTCTCCTGGCATGACCAAACTGCCAGTGGCGTGGCCTTACCTCGCCAATCACCAACATTTTCTGGGCTTTTCCTCCTGAGATCACCATGTCCTCAGTCACAGAGCTCTTTAGCTCCGCAGACCTTGCCCTCCCAATTCCCTTGATCCTAGGAATGCTTTGTTTTTCCTCAATGCTTTGGCCCCTTCCACTCCACATGCATTACAGGGGTTTTCGAAAAGACTGTTATTCCATTTAATCACGTGGGTCACCTTATCCCCATTTTTAGAAATAGGGCTTCGTTAGCATTGATTTAGCGCTTCTTGGGCACCTACTGTGTCTCAACATAGGGCAAGGGCCTGGGGATAGAGTTGAATAAAACACTGTCTGTGGTTCTAGGGCAGTGGTTCTCAACCTTTCTAATGCCACGGCCCTTTAATACAGTTCCTCATGTTGTGGTGACCCCCAACCATAAAATTATTTTTGTTGCTACTCCATAACTGTAATTTTGCTACTGTTATGAATCGTAATGTAAATATCTGTGTTTTCCGATGGTTATGGCTCTACAGCAGCGGTTCTCAACCTGTGGGTTCTGTACAACCGCTGCTGTAGAGCCTAAGACCATTGGAAAACACAGATATTTACATTATGATTCATTAACAGTAGCAAAATTACAGTTATGAAGTAGCAATGAAAATAATTTTATGGTTGGGGGTCACCACAACATGAGGAACTGTATTAAAGGGTCGCGGCATTAGAAAGGTTGAGAACCACTGTCTAGGGCTTGATCGTCTGTACTGTGGTGTTTAACAAGTTCAAAGACTTTCACATACATTGTTCCCTGTGCTTTCCACAACCATTTGGAGAGGTGAGCTTGGCAGATGATACTATGGTTTTCACTTCAGAGGAAAATGGAGACAGAAAGACTAGACCAGCTGCTCAAGTTAGAAGTGAGGGGTGTTACCTCAAACCCAAGTCTTCCGACACCAGACCTTTTACCTCTCCACCATGCGCCTCCTCAGAGCCACAAGTCAAGACACAGGTGTTCCTGGTAAAGCCTCCTCCATGTGTTCCCTGTTTCTGAGATGCACCTGCTGTTGTACTTGAAAGAATACGAGGGCCACGGTGGGTCAGAGAGGCTGGTAAGGTGGTTGACCCAAGTCTAGGCCTTGTTGGACTCATGCCTCCTTCAGATGCAGAGGCCAGGGCAGCTCACCTGCTCCCGAAGTTTCCAGCCTCCCTGTTGTGTACTTTTCTGAACTCACACCGTTGAAAAATATCAAGGTCAGAACATGATTGAAGAACCTCTTCCTCTCTTTTAAGTCGTCGCGCTTATATGATATTGTTTTCCACTAAAGAAGGTTCTCTTAAAAATGAGGTTGAGGTCCCTAAAGAAATTGCTTCAATCAGCAGCAGGGCTTAATGACTGTTAATGGGAAGTGGAGATAGGATAGTAAGTGTTACTTTGATTAATAAGAGAACTGCAGAGAATTTAAATTGTGCCACTGATGGATTATTTTCTTCAAGCTTGATAAGCACTTCTCATTTGTTCTTAAATTTGGTCAATACTGTTAAAGGCAGCAAAATGAAGTATAATTAATTCTATTACCGCTGCTCAGACCAAGTGTTACTAAGAAACAGATTATGATGCAGACGACGGAAGTCACAGTGTTGACAGTTCGATGCTGCGAGTACCTGTCACTGCTTGTTAGCCTGAAAGAAGGAAGAAAATATTCCTGGTTCCCGATTTCGAGATACCTAAACCTGTTTTGCTTTTCATGTGTGCCTGTTCCGCTGAGCCAATCCAGGGCGTATCAATAAGATGATCACTGCCACGAGAATTATCCTGCTGTGGAAGTATGGAGAGTAAATAAAACACTGAGATAATACATCCGTCAAAACGTTAAGAGCTGGATGCCCATTTGGATTAATCACTAAGAAAATGGGATATTGATTTGATGTTGAAAGCTTTACATGTCTCCCCTTTTCAATGATTCTGCCCCGTATTATGAACCATGCTTTTCTTTACCTTTGCCTTTTATTCAGAACTATGGATCGTTGGGAGCAGTTGGCTTTCGGAGAAAACATACCTTAATTTAGTAGACAGTTTGGCTCACGGTGAGTACTAACGCCGAAGATGGCACAAAATCAGACCTATGTCTCCCTGGTTTTCTGTAAACAGCGGGCTGCACCAGTGTTTGCTGAATATCTTTCATCCCCGTGGCCCCTTCTAAATCTATCCCTATCTATTTATGTAGGGACACAACTCACTTCGTAAGCCATGCTAACAGTCAGGCCTGCATGTGGATTGATATATATAAGGTCTTCTCTACTGGATTTCAGCTTCTTCCGTATCTTTCTCGGTTCTTGCTGCTCATTCTCCAGGGTGTCCTTGCTTAACTCAAGGAGCCTTCCCAAGCCTTAAAATGAAAATAAACTCATTCCTCTTTATGTTGTACTTTTAAAGAGAATGTGCCATGTGTCCGTCCTGCTTCACTGAAGTCACCCATACGTCAGGCTCTCACAACTTCAGAGAGCCCGGAATCCGACTCCCGCTGAGCACCTGCCCTTTGGTTTGCCAGCTCTGTGTCCAGGTCTTGTGCTTCGTCCAACTCATGTAAAGTCACTGGGTGAGTCATCTTGGATGAATAGGGAACCAAGAGTGGTGGGCTAATGGTGCCATTGTAAAGTTCTCTGAAGTTCAAATTCCGTTATTAAAAATGTAAGCCTTATCTATTATGAATTGAGGACTAATTCTTTTGCCCAGGTGTCTCATAAACATAATTTCTAAAGATGGGAGAATTACAGGAAGTGCATTTTCTGCCCAGAATATGAAAGTCATTCTGTTCTCGAAGCTGTTGGCTAGACAGGGCCAGCGGGCTGCCAGAGCCCAGGCTCCGAGGCTACTTCTGCCGCTGCATCGCCAAACGACCTTCATCCCCCGGGACTAAGTCCTCTCCTCTCTAAGGTGAAGGATTGACCCAACTGGCCTCACACCCTTTCACCCTTGGAAATGCTGGTCTTTGAGGAAAACCTCAACATTAAGATGTTGAAACGACCCTTTGAAAGCTGTTGGCTTAGAAAGTGGCTCTTTCCATACCTGTGGTCTATACAGATATGGAAATAGCCACTATGCTTCAAGGTCATGACCTCCCAGGATGGACAATTCGCTCTGCTGATGGAAAGTAGCCCCGGCCACATGCCCGGCCCTGGGCTCGGTGCTGGGGACAGGAGGGTGAGCCAGCCCTCCCTGTCTCTGCCTTTTAAGAGGCTCTTCCGCTGCTGGGGAGGCCGGCAGTCAGCGAGCAAGTGCGCAAACCCTCACCTGAAGGAAGTAAGATCATCTTTTAAAAAGTGACTGAAGAGAAGCAAACCAGGAAATGTTTGTGTGAGACAAATGGGACCGGAGAAGGCTCCCTGGCAGGGGAAAATGAACAGTGAGAAAAGTGGCCACCGAGGAGGAGGGGACCTGAAGGCAGAAAGAGGACTGGGCCACTGGGTCGTCTCATTGCCTTGTCTGAGTGTTTCTTTTCTATGACATATACTTCCAAGGTGCTCCTGTCAATTCAAGGAAAGCCAAGCAGAGAAAATATGGTTTCCATAGCTTTTATCCAGTCATTCTCACCTTCAGCAACTGCAATCATCTTGACTCTGTTTTTTCCAGATTGCTGCAGACGAGTCAAGTTCCAACACGTTGAGTCGGGTTATTTCCGTTCCTGTTGTATCTCTGTGTGTGCCCGTGGAACCTGGTACCACTTCCGACTCTGGAATTGCTGTGTGATGCTCGGAGGTGTGAAACGGCATCTCGATGCTGCCTTTCCTCGGTTACGATAGATAAATGCTGATGGCAGGCAGCCGTAAAACAAGTCATTACATCCTCCGTGCGAGTGCGCCCCACACATTGCTGGAAGCCACAGACGTCACCCCAGGCCCCGAGAACACCCCTGCGGATGGCGAGAGAGCTCTGGCATCCCAGCTTCCTTGTGCCAAATGGGAAAACGGGGGCATGAGACACCAACACAAACTGGGGTGCAGTTTCACTGCCCATCCATTCTATCCTCCGCTCTTTCTGCTCCCACCCTAATGAACTCCTGGGCGAGCCAGAAACCTTTGAAACATGGCAGCCATTGACAAACAGGAGCTCTGGTGCTCTGAAAACAGAGACTTGCGATCTAAACCAGTGACCCTATAAACAGCTGAAGGGTTGGAGGAACCATAAACCCCCTCCGGGGCTGGAATTGAATGATTTGACTCCAGTGTCGGTGTGGCGATGAGGAGCTGGGCGTGGGCACATAGAGGCGTGCAGGGGTGGCGATGGGGCCACATAGCACGTCTGTTGCTTGACTCCTGGGAGGAGAAATGAAAGGAACCGTCCTCCCATTTAAAGGGCCACCCTCTAGGACCCCAGCCTGGTATAGATTTGAAGCTCCGCGGTGCGGGGTACCCTTTCTTCACGGGGCTTTTAATGGGCCCTGGGTTGTCAAAGACGCCGCTCCGATAATGAGGCTGCGCCCGCGTGCGGGGAGCCCTCTGTAATGAGGGAGGAGCACGATTTGTTACAGTTATGTGGTTACTTGGCCATAATATCTTTTTGAGGTTTATTAAATCATATAAAATTTCAATTTACACTGTAATATTCTATAAAAGATGGAGCACGCAGCAGTAATAAGTAGGACAACATTTCTTTCATTTATGAATCGCATTGTAGATTGTGTTAACACCGCCACATCCAGCGGCAGGCTTATTTATGTCGGGACAGTCATTTTCCATCTCCAATCTAATTCTGTAAAAGTTAATTACAAATTAGAATAAAATGAAGGCAGTTATGGAAGGCGGCGGAACGCTGAGATCGGATGTTGGGGGGGGGGGGGGGGGATATTGACGCGGCTGCTCCTGCGGAGGTCACTGTCGCAGACACCCGTGGCGGCCTTGCTGGGAGACAGCGGCTCTGGGCTTCGTTCCTGGGGAATGACCTGTGCTGGAGGGACAGAGGGCACCGCACGGTCATTCCAGCGAAGCCCCTTCCTTCCCCAGAACTGGGAGCAGAAAGGCTACCTGCCCTGCCCTGGTACCCAGCAGGTGCTGACAAGGGAGGCCGGGAGGCCGGGCCTCCTGACACCCGGTCAGTCACCCTCCGGTCCCGTTCATGTGCACGTGCATTTGTTTCTGCCTTAAAAGGGGGGGGATAGGCCTTAGAGAAGGCAGAAAGTTTCTCCAAATTTCATCCTAAGGCCATGGGTGCCTCAGAGATGGGAAACTGAAATGCAGCGTCCCTCAGATGGCACCTTCTCGCCGGCCGGCCATGTCCTGTTAGAAGTACTTGTCCATCTCGTCGTTGGTGACAACATGGACTTCCTACCCAACAAACCAGCAGAAGAGCCAGTTATAACCCCGCGGGGTCCCTCCTGCCAACCTGGCCCCCAGGAGAGGAAGGAACCACAGCAGAAGTGGAAGAAAGCCTAGGCTCCGGGGTGTGGCCCCCAGCCCTGGGTTCACGTTCCCTGTCGCTTCTCCACACGCGCTGTCCCCGTCCCGGGACCTGGTCGCGGGCACTGTGCCCTGAGCAGGCGGGGAGCCCAGTGGCGCCCGCGTATTGTCCTCCACATTCACCCCTCGCTTTCCAATCCAACGGTCTCTTCTCCTCCCCACCCTCCCCACCGCACGTGAACTATCACGGGGCCCTTTGAAATATCAAGATCGACTTGGTAGGCCAAAGACTTTTATACTTAGCTTTTAATAGAGCAAAAGTGACTCTAAATTTGTTAATATTCTTTAGGTTACATAGGACAAATTACAGATAAGTGAATCAGTAATGAAATTTGTAATGAGAATTTCTCAAGTATGAAATGTTGGTGCAAGGAAAGTTAATTGCGGGATTTTACAGCCATTATAGTTTATATCATAAATGCAAAAAGGACTAGGGCCATTTAATTACAGTAGGAACACACTAAATTTTTATGGAGTGCCATTTTGTTAAAGAGGTACTCGGAGCATTAAGAACAAATACCATCCCAACAGCGGGTCCAGGTAGCTTTGGCAACATCAAATAAATATGCTATCGCTACAAAATTGTTCCTTAGATACTGTAATTGACACGATGACTAATGAGATGGGTTTATTCTCACAGCTCCACGTGCTCAATTTACAGTGTCTGAAAGTTATCTTTTCTGTCATCCATAGACCTGGAAGGAACCAGAAAAATCCCTCTTGGAAAACACTGTCTTCGCTGCTTCTCTAATTAACCTTCAAAAATGCATTTTGAAATATAGAAGTTGGTGCCTGGCATAGAAATTGGATTGTCTCAGAAAAAAAAAAAGACCCAAGTGCTAATTTGTTCCTTATTAAACATCTGACATGTCAAAATTGCAGGCAGTTAATGTTCCCGTGCTTTCAGCAGAGCTGGGTCAGCCCTTCCTATGAGCGGGCACAGTGGGCGGTTCTGGGGACTGGTCCTCCCAGTGCTGGCCTCACTAACCCACGCCCCTTAATCTACCCCTGTGCTGTGGGGTCAGATTTGAGGGTCTCTACTGGAAGGAAGATGTCGAATGGGACAGGCATAGGATCCTGGGGTACACCCATCCCTGTGGGGTGGGGAGTCCCCTCCTCACCTTCTTACCCCAGGCCTCAGGAGCTTCCAGAATAGAAGAGAAGATTTTGTGGAGGAAAGCCCTATATTCACTCTGGATCCCTGCACACGTTTCCACTTGTTTCGGAAACCAGGGCAGTAGTCCCTGCCTCCGTTATCCAGTGAAGTCCCAGGGAGGAGATTCTTCTAGGCCATTTTTTTTTCCCTACCAGAAGCACATGAAATATATATATGGGGTCTCCTCTGTTTAATCAGTGGAACCAAAATTCAGGGGCCGTTGGGTTAGGGTTAGGGTTAGCATTAGGGTTGCGGGTCATGTGGTCATTTTACTTTCTTCAGCCCACTCCCTGCGTTGGGTCCTTTATGTCAGTGTTTCTCAGACGTGAGAGTGCACCCCCACCCCCACTGACCCGCTCGATCTTGTTAAAATGCAGACCCTGGGTCAGCAGGTCTCAGGTGGATCCTGAGGCTCCTCATGTCTAACAAGCACCAGTCCTGACGATGGCCCTGGCCCGTGGACCACACACCAAGTAGCAAGGCCTCATGTGGTACCTGTGACTCAAGCTCCATGAACCCGTCCCTTTGATATGGAAGCAACATGCTTGTCCATGATGTGCAAAAAAATCCCCAGAAAAAGCTGACGTATCTCAGGCTCTTCATTCTCCTGCTTACCACACTGTCTAATTCCTGGTCTAATTATAAGGCAACAACATAAAAACATTAAAGTATGTTTACTGATGCATCAGATTCATTATTGAACAAAAGCTTTGCATTTCCCCAGGAGCAGAGCCTAAACCTTCAGAGAACACCTGCTGTGCAAGGAAGATTAGATGAGGGGATTTGCCGAGTTCTCTGATGTGTGCGAGGCTGAGTTGGAGCTAAAGTCACCGTAGCCTCAGTGGGTTTTGATTTTACTTCCACCCGAGGAGGGCTGATGCGACCTGGGATATCTTCATGGGAGTGATCAGTGTGTAGGCAACACAGTATTGACTCTGCAAAACCCCTAGGACGGACAGCAGGTTTTCCGAATTGAACGCCCGTTCGTGCATGTAGAACCAACTCATTGTCACACAATTACTCCTGCATGTCTCTAAAATCCTATCTAATAAAGAGGGAATATGCAAATTGACCATCACACCATAACAAGATGGCTGCGCCCACAGTGGAGGCAGGGATTCTGTAACACAAGATGGCTGAGCCCACAGCGGAGGTCGAGTTCCCATAACGAGCCTTAACAAGCAATCAGCAGGAACCTGAGGTTACGTGGCGCTGGGCTGGGGCAGGGGACCTGAGGCTTTGCCCCCCACCTGGTGGGGCTTGACAGGGGACATCAGGCCATGCCCCCCACCCTGGCACCAGGCTGGGGGACCTCAGGCTGTGCCCCCTGCCCAGCAGGGCTTGACGGGGGACCTCAGACCACATCCCCCACCCCAGCGCCGGGCCGGGGGACCTCAGGCCGCGCCCTCCACCCAGCAGGGCTTGACAGGGGACCTCAGGCTGCGCCTCCCACCCTGCCGCCAGGCGGGGGGACCTGAGGGTGCACTGGGGGACCTGAGGCTGCACCCTCCACCCGGTGTGTGCAGGGGGACCTGAGACTGCACCCCTCACCTGGTGGGGTTTGAAGGGGGATCTGAAGCTGCGCCCCCTGCCCGGCAGGGCTTGACGGGGGTGGGGCCAGCCGGGTCTGGATCTCGCCCAATGGGGATGGGGATGGCTAGGTCTGGGTCTCTCGCAATTTCGAGGTGCACGCGGGTGGGTGGGGACTTGACTCTGGGTCCCACGGCACTCCCCAGACTCTGACAGGAGGAAGATTTTCATATACATTTTACTAATTTTCTTGCATCTCTGACACTTCTATTATAGAGAAAGGGCAAATAGCAATATTAAAATATTTCTTCTAATTAATTCCCTTTTAATGTGCACGAATTTCATGCACCGGGCTACTAGTGTTTTTATAAAATACATACACTTCAAAGTCCACGGAAGACAGGAAACACGTTTTCACACCAGCATCAGGACCCTATATTAAGCAAGTAAATGTTGTAAAGGAATGTCCCATGGTCAGTATCACTGTATTCAGTTAGCACACCATTTCTACAGCACACTTAGTAAATAAATAGTGAATTAACTCAAATGTCCCGGGAGAAAAAATATTCTATCGAGTTAGCAGCAAGCTCTTGCCCAATAAGACATCTATAGGACGAGGGGCACACTGTCTTCTATAAAAGGAGGACTTGCCTTGTGGCTGCCTCAGAGACCACTCGTGGATTGTTGGGAAGGACCCCTGATGTCATCCAAGAACCTCTTGCAGGCTTGAAATCAGGGCACTGTCTTTCCTTCACCCACTCCCTCTGATTTCATTCAATTATCTAGTCTGATGTCATGTCTGATTCTGTGGTTCTAGAATTTTATTTTCATATCAAACCCCTCCCCTGCTCTCCATCCTCATGGGCCCCAGCCCAGGTCCTCCTTCTCTCTCAGCTAAGTATTGCACCAGACTCCCACCTGCCCCTGAAGCCATAACTTCAAACTCTCCTCTGTGCTGCTGTCAGGGAAACTTCCTAAAGCCCAGCTTTGATCACGCCACAGTGCCTTCCACGGGCCACCACATTGACAGCAGATGCCTCCACGTGGCCTCGGTCCAGCCTACCATCTTGTCCCTCTTATGCACCCACCTGAACTCTATGGTCCAGGTTGTATCGTTGTTCCCTCAGGGACCTCCCCCCCCCCACCCCCACTTTGAGCCTCTGATCTTACTCTTCTCTCAACCTAGGTTCTCATCCCACTCCGCCCCCAGGCTTTGCCTCCTGCAGTCTCACTTCTCTCTCAAAACCCATCCTTCCTCCACCACGCCTTTCCTGATCCCACAGAAGGACATTATCACTCAGCTGGTGATGCACCACATTCTGCCCCGTGAGGCATAGTCTTGTCATAGTCTCCACGTGGTGTCATCCTAGTGGGCTTACACTGCCAGTTGGGGCCATGACTTGCCATGGACAGGTGCAGGGAGTGGAAGTGATGTGTGTCCCTTCTGTGATGAGCATGTGACTGCTGGAGTGAGCCCCCCACCTCCATGTCTCCCCATTCCCTCTCCTTAGAGACCCTCAATGTTCAAGGTGGTGGCTGCCATGTCAGCCTGGGTCCTTGAGTGACCATGGTGAGCAGAGACCCCAGCTGGCCTGCAATGGACATGTAGCATGAGTGACAAACAAACTTTGGACAGTTTAAGTCATTGAGGTTTTGAGGTTGTTGCCACAGCAAAACCTAAGTCCCCTGAGCTATAAGATCCAGGCAGCTAGGAATTTTGCCGACGAGAGACGTCTGTGACATCGACCACAGCGCCTACGTGTGACAGGAACTCAGAAATCACCAGTGGAATGAAATGCAATGAGCCTGCAGCCAGGAGCAGATGATAAGGCAGGAATGGCGGTGAGCAGGCCGGCGGTGCTGTCTGGTGGCTGGGAGCAGGCACTCTGGAGTCAGGCCACCACTTAGCAGCTTCATGATTTGGGCAAGTGCCTCCCTCCCTTCCTGGACCCCCCCCCCACCGCCCCCCCCCCCCACCGCCTCCACCAATGCCCTAAGCTTCCATTTCCCCACCATGGAGGGGATAATAACACAACCTCTGTGAGAGGCAGAATCATCCAGGTTCTTGTGAGGATTGAGTGAGATCATGTGTAGGCACTTTGTAAACAGCCAATAAATGTTGGCTGTTATCAGTTGCTACTATTGTTATTATTAATGCAGCTGGTCTGCCAGTACCACTGTGGTATTTACTGCAACTTAACGACAGGACTGGACAAGGAAGAAGTAGCTGGAAATCAAACAATGTTAGGATCGGAGTTGCAGTGGCTGGGACGAGAAGACTCCACGCTGAGGGCTGTGCCTGCTGAGGGCCCTGGCTGCTGCCTCCCCCGGTCTGCTGGCCAGGCCACCCAGGGGCCCAGCTCTTCACAACTGGATGGCAGAGGAACCCATGGGGCCAGCAGCGGCTTCTCAATGACCCCGAGTGAATCGGCAATGCTGGGCTCTTTGCCCACATCTGCTCTTGAGGCCCTGACTTTATTTATTTTTATTTTTAAAAATATATTTTTATTGATTTCAGAGAGGAAAGGAGAGAAAGATAGAAACATCCATGATGAGAGAAAATCATTGATCAGCTGCCTCCTGCATGACCCCCACTGGGGATCGAGCCCATAACCCGGGCCTAATGCCCTGAACGGGAATCCAACCGTGACCTCCTTCTTGGTTCATAGGTCAACGCTCAAGAACTGAGCCAGGCCAGCCGGGCTTGAGGCCCTGACTTTAACTCCATGAACAAGGTGTGCGTGTTGTGACCAAACACTGAGCACCAGCTCGTGTCACCAGCAGGGAAGAATGATAAGCAAATGTGTTCATTGCTGCTAATTGGCCTTCTATTTTTATCGGCAACCATTTCTTGGAGCCAGAGAAGTCGTTATATGTAACCCATTGTGGCCCTCAGGAAAGGAGCTGTATTGGCCTGGACTATGTTTTTTATGTTCCACCTTTTACCGGGGTCGTAGACACAAGATTTCTTATACGGTCACCTGCAGACAGGCCTAAGTCCTATTCACGCTAGCATATGCTTGTCCTTCTTAATAAAAGGATAAACAGAACTCAGATCTCTCCTCTGCATTTATTCATGGTCATCTATTGAGTGGCCACAGTCCCTGCCCCCAAGAAGCTGACAGTCTAGGAAGAGGTTCAGGCAAATGCTGACTTGGTGGCTCAGGGGAACTCTGGCAGAGGGCAGAAGCTTCTAGAGGATCCCACGGGCTCTGGCGTGGCTCAGGTGAATGTCTTTGTCTTTGAATTGGTTGAACACAAAGAAAAAGTGCTGATCAAGTTCGCGGGTAGAGTGTTTCTCCAGTGGGAGAAACAGCTGCCTTGTAGGGAACACAATCAGGATTCCAAATGTCCTCGATGGGGGGACGCCACAAGGAGGAAGCGAATAAAAATCAATGCCAAGTCCTGCGTCCAGGTGCACGGAATCCAGCACGCAGAGCAGGCACGGACGTTCACGGGAAAAGGGCCTGTGGGTTTCGGCTGGTGTGAGCTCAGCGTTTGCCAGCCACACGGGTGTTTGCTTCACTTCGAAAGGCAGTTCGGGGCCACAAGCACTTGCCGGGTTCAAACGAATGTCTCCGCTGAAGAGAGAAATTGCGGGGGAATAAGATGGTGGCGTGCCTATAAACCATCTGAAATGAGCAGCACTTAACCAGAAAAGGAAATGACCCCAAAGGACTACAGATGTGTTCAAAAATGTCAAGGACTGTGACGTTAAAAACGGAGAATGCAGGTTCTGTCTCTTCCGAGGGTTGATGTCAGCTTAGCACAAGGTGTCTCGGAACTAGCGCCATCCAGTGGTGGCAGAGGGAACGGAACAGAAAGGAGCGGGTGGTGAAAGCATCCTTCCTGCCAGGCGGCATCCGCATCCCCCAGGGATCCAGGGCAGGCTGAGGCGTTCCGCGCCTTTGCCCGGGACGGCTCTCCGGTCTACACCAGATTCGTGAATAGGATGGACCTACTCTGTCGTGGGGTTTTCTGCTTTCTTATAAGGACACACTTGAAATTTAAAAATGGAAAGCAGTGGAAAAATAGGATTAGCTTTCCATACATTTGCCCTGATATATATTTAAACATACAAGTATATGAAACATGTGTTCAGAACAACAAAGGCCAATCGGTACACCAAGCTGTTAGCTCTCTTGCTGGGTTGACAGACCAGACCTTGCCACACGCTGAGCTATGATTGGGCATGAGCTGCCGTTCCAGAAACTGGGGTCACTGGGTGCCCGTCTCGCACGGCCTTCTCCAAGCCCCTGGACAGCCGATGAGGGGAAATTCCAACGTGCCGGAAGGTTATGTGGCTCTTTTCTCCCGTATAATAGATGGCTCTGTGGAGCAGTGTGCTTCGTGCTGTGACAATTCATTCCTGCACTTGTGACAGGACCGCTGGCTGGTTTCACTAGGCTCAATTAGGAGAAAATGCATATTTTAATCTGCCCCGCGGTGAGGTAACACTTTGCTCAGTGGCCTTGGCAAACCGGCCAGTTAACCGTTTAGGTGGGTGGAGGCTTTCTCTCCAGCCTGCCGTTCGCCTGCCAGCAGCCTCTCTGTTCCCGTTTCGTTGCCAGCACCTCCCAGGCTTTGGAGTATAAACAATTAAGGGCCACTCCATCATTCTTTGAGCCACTGTGCTGCGGCCTGGCCTCGACGGCGGTGGCCCACGTCTTGTCTGCTAGCAATGAGCTCGGAGCTGGGTGCACGCACTTGAAATTCCTCTCCTCTCGCCTTCCCTGGCCGGGGTGGTTAGAGCCCAGCGTGGAAGCCTGCGCGTGGCCTTCCTGCTGGGTCTGCTGTTTCCACCCCCGGGCCCAGGGCAGGATCTGGGGCCTGCCTTTGCTGGGACTGGAAAGCCGTGCCAGGCAGCTCAGCACCCACCCTGGAATCCGGCAGGTGCCGACTCCTTGAGCTGGCCACTCTCACTGCCATCGTGCCCCATGGTCTCCATCGCCCCTATAGAAGCTAAGTTATCCCTTTTTTTGTTTGTTTTTTTTTCAAATAGTGAAAGGATTCCTTTGAGATGTTTTCTTCCTTTTTCCTATTCCATCTTCCTTCCTCATCTGGCCTTTTAGAGTCCTTAGATCAAGTACACACCTGCACCTTGGAATTAGGTGGGGGGCCGAGGGTGCAAATCAGAGTCGGGGGTGGAGACACCTGTGTGCTCCAAGGCTGGGCAGACCTTGACCTGATCTTGGAAGTCCCACTAACTGACTTAAGTTATGGGACCTCTTGGAAGTCATACTTTTCTAACTTTCTAACGGGGAGATTAAGCCCTGGCCTCACAGGGTTTCTGGAGGAGGAGGCCGTGATACCTAAAGAGCTCATGCTAACGGAGCTTTCTCCTCCTGCTCCCAGGAGGGCTGAGGTAAGCGCACCATATCCTGTCATTCCTTAGCTGACTCTCTGATTACCCCCTTTGACAAAGGCAGGGCCTCCGGGTAGGGAGGGCTGAGCACAGTGTGTGTGAGGGGGGTGGGGAGTGGAAGGGGGGTAAGGGGTGGGGGGACGGGAGGTTGAAGCTGACCCCGGAGGGCAGAATACCACAGAGTGTCCTCAGAGCCAAGCACTTTCCTCTTCCCATCTCGAAACTAGGAAGAATCCCCAAATTTTTCATCATCCCTGATTTTTTTTAAAACCAATTCTTCCCCAGTGGTTTCCTCTAACTCTGCCATTGACGGCCTAGGGCCAGGCCCACGCCCCCAGCCAGCAGGCCCCGGTGCTCTGGGTTCCCTTGAGGGAGCGGCAGCCACTGAGCCCCTAGTGTGAACATGGGCACGTGCATGAGCACATGGAGGGCTGAGCTCAGTGTGTGTATGGGGGGGGGGGGGGGGCAAGAGGTGGGCATGAGTTCTGCACTTACTTTTGTGGAACGCCCCTTGGCACCCACCCTCAGAGCCTCGCAACCCAAGAGTTTTCTTCTGTCGGGGTCCCAGGCTTTAGATAAAGAAGCTGCGCACCCGCTGGCTGTAGCCCCCACCAGAGGCCTTGGATCTCGTTCCCATCCCATTGCCTGTTGCGTGGTTTCTTGCCTTCATAACCCGCTGTGGGGAGTCATTCCACTCGACGTGAGAGGAAGGGAGAGAGCGAGCGTCGGTTCCCGCTTAGAAGGGCCCCGAGCTTGCTTTAATCCTCTGATGTCATCATTTTGAAATTATGAAAAATTTTCCAGTAAGGGGCCCCCCAAATTACATACCTGATCCCGGAGAGAGTAGACATTTGTTGAGCACTTAATACTTTCTACCGAATGGCTCCCACCCTTTGCTGCACATTTGAATCACCTGGGGGAGCCCTTAAAATTCTCACTGCCCAGGCCACACCCCGGCCCCATAAAATGAGAATGTCTGGACCTGGTTGTTTTTTAAAGAGCCCCAGGTGAGTGAGGCCAGTGTGCAAGTGCGTCTGGGAGGCCCTCTCACGGTAAGAGGTGTTAATACCTCGCTGGTGCCAATGAGGTAAGGGAGGTCGAGAGAGGTTGAACGGTGTGCCCAAGCTCACCCCCTTCGTGGGCGATGTCAGGATTTGATCCCAGTCTAACCTGACTCTGAACCCCAGTTCTTCCATCTCACCACACGACTTAAGCCAGCCTCCTCCGCAGCTCCCTCACTAAGTTTGGTCTTTGGAAATCCTCCTGGTTTCTGAATGAAACGGTCAGGCCCCCAGCCCTTCCTCCTCTTGGGAGATCACTCTGAAGTATTTCTTTGCTCTTGCCAAGAACAGGGGAGAGCTTTGCATAACTGTCCACACGTACTGGGAACCCTGTGCGGGACACGCGGGCAGACATCCAGAAACGTCCCACAGCCAGCCAAGCTGCAGCCACCTGGAGCCGGCTCTGCTCTGAGCAGGAAGCCTGTCCCCGTTGACACCTGTCACCCTCTCGGGAAAGGGCACCTCCATTCAGTGAAAGTCATCGGGCCCCTTCGAGAATGCCCTGCATCTGCCCTTCATGGGGTCCCGCCCGTCAGACTATTCAGAGACCCTGAACACAGGACATCGGACAACCCGCAGCAGTGCCCACCTGGGCTCTTCCTTCATTTTTGTCTTTTTTCCCCAATGAAGATTTTTCTCACGTGTATATATCCTCCTATATAATAAAGAGGTAATATGCAAATTGACCATCACGACTTTGCACAAGATGGCCACCCCCATGTGGTCACAAGATGGCCACCACAAGATGGCCAGCAGGGGAGGGCAGTTGGGGGCTATCAGGCCAGCAGGGGAGGGCAGTTGGGGGCTACCAGGCCAGCAGGGGAGGGCAGTTAGGGGTGACCAGGCTGGCAGGGGAGGGCAGTTGGGGGTGACTGGGCCAGCAGGGGAGGACAGTTGGGGGCAATCAGGCCAGCATGGAAGCAGTTAGGCATCGATCAGGTTGGCAGGGGAGTGGTTAGGGAGTGATCAGGCTGGCAGGCAGAAGCGGTGAGGGGCAATCAGGCAGGCAGGCAGGCAAGCGGGTGGGAGCCAGCAGTCCTGGATTGTGAGAGGGATGTGAGATGTCCCAGACTGGAGAGGGTGCAGGCTGGGCTGAGGGACACCCCCCCTCCAGTACACAAATTTTGTGCACCGGGCCTCTAGTATATATATATATATATATATATATATATATATACATATATATATATATATATATATCAATTTATTTTTCAGTTACAGTTGGCATACGATATTATATTAGTTTCAGAGGTACAGCATAGTGATTAGACTTTTAATATCTTATGAAGTGATCCCCCCAAGAAGTCTAGTACCCGTCTGACACCGTACATACTTGTTACAATATCATTGACTACACTCCCTATGCCATCCTCTACATCCTGCGACTGTCTTTATAACCGGCAATTTGTACTTCTTAATACCTGTCATCTTGTTCACCCAGCCCCCTCAGCCCTCTCCCATCTGGCGACCATCAGTGTGTTCTCCCAATCAATAACATTTGTTTCTGCTTTGTTTGTTCATTGGTTTTGTTTTTAATATTCCACACATAAGTGAAATCATATGGCATTTGTCTTTCTCTGTGTGAGGAGTAATGGATAATATTCCATTGTATATATGGACCACATCTTCTTTACCCATTTGTCTGGCGATGGACACTTAGGGTGCTTCCATACCTTGTCCACTGTAAATAACGCTGCAACAAATATAGGGGTGCATGTACCTTTTTAAATAAAAGAAACCCATCCAATCCAATTGAAAAATGAGCAGAGGACCTGAATAGACACTTCTCCAAAGAGGACATACAGGTGGCCAACAGACACATCAAAAGATGTCACCGTCACTAATCTGAGAGATGCAAATTAAAACCACAAGGAGACACCACCTCACACCTGTCAGAATGGTTATCATCAATAAATCAACAAACAAGTGCTGGCGAGGCTGTGGAGAAAGGGGAACCCTTGTGCACTGCTGGTGGGAATGCAGACTGGTGCAGCCATTATGGAAAGCAGTATGGAGTTTCCTCAAAAAACTAAAAGTGGAACTGCCATATGACCAGCAATTCCACTTCTGGGTATTTGTCCGAAGAAATATAAAACACCAAACGAGACTTTTATACGAGACCCGAGTTTCCTCTCCCCCAAGTTCATCTGCTCCGCACCCATTTCCTATTTCTGACCCGACCTTTGCCCTTGGCCTGGCCCAGCCCTGGGATGGCTGGGTGTAGAGCAGTGGTTCCCAACATGAGGCACACCCCCCACAGGGGGGAAATTTTACTTTTAAGGGGGGCAATTTGAGAATGAGTTATTAACAGTGAATTTTTTGCATTTCTTATGGTTCTAGGGGCCTCATATACAGTATACAGTATAAATATATAGTGACATATTTATGCATTTTAGTTCTCTATTATATGTTTTGAAACTTTATTTGCTATTTTTTTCATATCACTTCATATTATTATTATTATTATATTTTTTTAACAATTTCTTAGTGGTTTCTTCCTCAGTACTTCAACTGTCCTTTTGTTCTTTTATTTTTCTCTTTCATGGAGACCATGTTCTTTGGAAGCTTGTTTAGACCAAGTTAATGGCCTTTTAGGCTTCCTCCACATGAATAGGAGTTCACTTTTTAAATAGTAACAATTATATGTCACGGGGGTGTGGGCATCAGAATTTTAGAGATGCTTAGGTGGGGCATGGCCACAAAAGGTTGGGAACCACTGGTACAGCGGGAGGGGTGGGAGAGCTCCTGCCAGGCCTTCCTGCTGCAGGTGGCAGCCTCCGACGGAGCTGCCCCCTTCTCAGTGTGCTTCCTGCTGCCTGGCACCCCCTGGTAGGACACACCCAGTTTAGGAACCAGAAAATGTGCAGGGAAACCTCACCCACAAAGATAAGCTTGCCAGAAGCACCTGCTGTCTCAGCCAGGTGTGGTGCGATGATCTGAGGCTTAGGATACAAGGTCGACGCACACAGTCCACAAAGGGGTATCCTCAAGGAGAGCCCGGATATTATCAATAATCATAGGGATCAAAGGTGAAAGCCTGGGCTGCCAGCAACACTCCCTCCCCAGCATCCCGTGGGCCCTCCCAAGGCCTGCTTGGCACTCCCTACACCGGGACATCCATCCAACCAACCGATGATCATGAACACCTAGACGTACCAGGCTCTGGGCAGGTGCTGTGGATGCACAGATAAATAAGGCGTGGTCCTGGTCTGCAAGAAGTCCCTCGTCTATTAGTCGAATGGCCCATAAGACAACAGGCCACTGGCCCCCATTTCGGCCACCCACCCAGACACTGCAGGCTGGGCTTGGAAGGTCCCTGCATCCTTGCGCCCTGGGGGCATATTGCTAGTTTGCCCAGCTGGGCTTCTCTCTCTTTCTCTTTCTCTCTTCTCGGGATTGGTGTGCTGAGCTGCCCTGTTGCTTGCAGCCTGCTTGTGTTTACTTCTCTGGTGCCCACAGGATTAAACGTGCCACCCTCTGACCTTCAAAGGCAGGATGCGGGGGGCAGGGGGAGGGCGGGCTAAGAGTGCACGGGGGATTCCAGGTGAAGGGTTTGAGGGAAGCTGTGTGCAGAAGTCCATTATGAAAAGCAGGCTTCCTCGGGTTTAATGTGAATGTTTGGAAAAAGAATCTAAATTAAGCAGGTGCTCGGGGATTGTTTACCTTCCCTGCAGTAATTGGCACTTACACGGAATAGAAAGCTTTACCAGATAACAACGCTTTGCCCAGCAGCTGGTTTTCAGAGTGAGGACCATGTGGCTTGGCTGGGTCATCAGCAGGGCTCAGGCACCAGGAGGGCGGGGCCTGGGCAGGGCTCTTCCTCACCTGGTGGGCTCCAGCCCTGGGCCAGCTCCTCGGGGCCAGTCCAAAGAAACAGGCCCTCCCATCCACCGAAACGCCTCGAGCTGCCTTCTCCCTCCTTTCTGAGGATAGGACCTGAGGTTAAGGGGATGGTGTCATTGGCCTTGGTGAAGCTGGCGACGGATGGTCATAGAGGGGCTCGGAGAGAGGGCACCTCAGAGATGGGCAGGTTGGCTGGGGAACACACAAAGCATGTCAGTACACCCATCCCAATGTAACCCAAACACCCCCAGTTCCAGTGTCTGTGGGAGGTTCTACAAGGCCAGGGTCATGGAATCAGTGAGCACAGTAGTGTTAAAGCCAGAGGCCTTGACATTTTTGCTAACAAGTGTCCCCCTCTGAGTCCCCAGGGACAGGGAGTGGTTGGAGGTCTGGGGTGGGGTTGTTCCCGTAGGTAGCTTTCACAGCCATGGTGTGATCTCAGATGCGCTGGTGTCTTATTAGAATTGCAGTGAATAGAACGTAATGCAATTGGAAGGAAATCCAACAGACTCCAATCTAAAGAATGTCATTTCAGGAAAATAGCAGCGACTTACAATTTATTGCTCCTAAATTGGAAAATCGGTTTTAGAACATCGTAAACTTTTAATTGCATGCGGCACGGAAACAGATTGAAAACAGAGAGGAGGGGAGGGATGCTCCCACTTACCGCCCACCCCCCCGCCGTGGGCTGGGCTCAGCGTACCTTCTCCTGTCATCCTCACTACAGTCAAGCAAGACTGAAGTTCTTTTCTCGGAGTCAGAAAGGAGGAGATTGAGGCCCAGCCAGGAAAAGTCATCTTGCCCAAGGTCATGGGGGGGGGGGGGGGGGCGGCGGGGGGGGGAAAGTGGCAGAAAGTGGATCAGAAACCAGGTCCATTTGGCTCCAAAGCCTGTACTCACTGGATCTGCTGTGAAACATACTCAGGGGAGCATTTCCTTTCTTCCACACATGAACCCCAACAACTGCCACTCAGGTGGCTCCAGAGATCGGTGGCTTGCAAGAAGGTCAGAGCCAGGCGAGGAGACAGGTGGACACGGTGGGAGCCGGGACCTGTGGGTGGTGGAGCCAGAGCCGGACGGGCTGTACATGACCAGGTATGTGGCCCTGGTGATGCCTGGGCCCAAGGCCCCTCCCTCCCCCTCATGCTCGTCCTTCTCCCCCTCCTCCCCCATTAGGCCTCGCTTTCCTGTGACCACTGTCCTGTTTCTTTTCCTGGGTATCCCCATTATCTGTCACCAGGAAAGCCCCTGCCCCCTCACCCTCTGTCTTCTCTGACATCCATTTCCTCCGTGTCTCCCCACTCAGCGCCCACGGCCCACCTGGTGTGTGTGTCTTCCTCGCCAGCCTCTCTCCCCCTCCCACTTTATATCCCTCTGGCTGGCAGGCGCCTTCAACACAGTGTCCAAACCGCCCAGCTCTCCATCTACCCCAAGAGGAACCCTCTAGGTTGTCCCATTTTTTGCACGATTCACAAAGACTTGAAACTGTAAAGACTTTTTTTCTTTTCAAACAAGTCATCTCCTCTTAAATCTGCTCTTATTTATTATTTTATTTTTAATCGTGATCAAATACATGTATAAGATAACATGACCCTCTTACCATGAAGTGTGCAGTGCTGTGTGTTCTGTACATTCACACGATTACCCGACCATCACCAACATCCGTCTTCAGAACTCTTCCTCTTGCAACTGAAACCCAGTACCCACTGAACAACAACGCCCCACCCCACCCCCCTTTGTAAAGACGTGCTGGACCCCTCAGCCACTCAGCCCAGTCACCAGGGGCGAGGTCAAGCTCCTCTGTGTGTCTGCAGGACCTGGGGTAGTACCTGCCATATGCAAATAAGTCAAGAAAAGTTCAATGAATGGATGTTCTACTTATTTCGCCATGCATGTCCAATAATCGCTACTTATCCAGTGCCTAGACTTCCATGCAGTTTGTTTTCACTTCTCAAAACTCCTCTGGTGGTGTAGGTTTTGCTGATGAAGAAACGGAGACTCAGAGGTTAAGCAACAGCCTAGTTACCACAACCTATAAAAGGCGGGCCGGTGTGTCTGACAGCGGCCACCTCAACCACAGCGTCTGCCCCCTCCTCATTCGTCGCTTCCCTTGTTGAGGCCCCTCAGGCGCCAGCCTCGTTCAGGAGCACTTGTCTGGTGCTGCTCTAGCTCTGTCCCCTGGGTCTCCCCTCTCTGACCCGTTCTCTGCTGGTGCTACCCCATCAGGCATGCTCAGTCCCAGCTCTGCCCGAGGCACCCCCTCCTTGACTTCCCTGCATCTCTACAGGCAGGCCTCTGTAACCACATGGTCCCTGCATGAAGTTCAAGCTCGCAGTCTAGCATTGGAACCCTCCCAGCCGTGCCTCCAACTGCCTTCGCAGCTGCTGTTGCTTCCCCAACGTCACGGCCATGCTCTAATTGGCATTTTCTTGTCTGTACCTTTTCCCCCCGTTTCTTTTGTCTCAAATGTTTTCTTCACTCTCTAGCCTAGAGCTGTGTCTGTTTTTCTTTGCCATGGCCTCCCCAGGGCCCAGCACAGTGCCTGACACATAGTAGCTACTCAATAAATTTGTACTGAATGAGTTAGGGTACGAATGTTGTGCTCCTTCCTGTCATTTAAGGTTCTGTCTCAGGTGCCACCTCCACCAGGACTCCTTCTTTCATACCCTCCACCAGCATTGAATGTTCTTGTTTGCACTTCATTTGTTTCTGCCTTTTCATATTCCATGGTTTGAACTAAATAAAACTTTTTGGCTTTTTAACCTCTCATTTAGGTAGTAAGCTCCTTAAGACAGAAACACTGTCTTTATTTTTAAACATTTATATGCTTCTTTCTGTACAGGCTCATGTGTGTATGCACACACATACATACTACAGACACACCACAGACACAGGGCAATGCTGAGCACCGGCCCTGGGCACACAGCGGCGTCACTCAGCGTGTGTTAGTTGATTTGAACTGAACCAGCGGGTGCAATCCCTCCTGCCCTCTCATCTTTCAGCAGGCACGGGAACTTGGTCCTCTTCTCCTCCCATTCCTGCCCGGGCTCCCCCCTTTCTCCGTCATGTGGCCACCGCAGCGTTGTCAGCTGGCACCTGGGGGCGGAGAATGATCTCCATTGGCTGCCGTGCTATCCGGTTCCCCACACAGCACCACAGGTAAAGGTGAAAATGGGTTCTCAGAAGACCCTGAAGCCAGAGAAGGGTGCCAGTCAGGGCATGGGGCAGGATGTCCAGCAGAGATCTGAGGCCCAATCGTAAGCTTCTCACTGTTGAGCTTTAAGAGTTCCTTGTATCATTTTGATACAAGTCTTTTATCAGGTATGTGTTTGGCAACGATTTTTCTCCCAGGCTCTGGCTTGTCTTTGCATTCTCTTTACAGTATCTTTTGCGGAGCAGACATTTTTAACTTGAATGAAGTGGTGGTTGGTTTGTTTTCAGGGATGATGCTTGGTTGTTTTGTTTTGTTTTTAATCTTAAAGCTCACAAAGATCACCTAGACCCCTCCTCCCCCCATCCCATGTTATCTTCTAAAAGTTTTATAGTTTTGCATTTTATATTTAGGCCCATGATCCATTTAAAGTTAATTTTTGTGAAGAGTATAAGGTCAGTTCTTAGATTCTTTTTTTTTTTTTTTGCAACTGTTAGTTGGAAAGATTTTTCTCTGTTTAATTGCCTTTGTTACTTTGTCAAAGATGACTTGCCTATATTTGTGTATTACATTGTTGACTATATTTCTGGGCTCTGTACTCGGTTACATTGATCCATTGGTCTATTTATTTGTTTTTTGCCAATGCCACACTGTCTTGATTACTGTAACTTTATAGGAAGTCTTGAGGTCGGGAAGTGTCAGTCCTCCAACTCTGTTCGTCGTCAACAGTGTGTTGCCTATTCTGGTCTTTTGCCTCTCCATCTGAACTTGAGCATCAGTTTGTCATTATCCACAAAAGGACTTGTCGAGATTTAGATTAGAATTGAGTTTGATCTATACATAAACTTGGGAAGAACTTAAACCTGGACCACACTGAGTCTTCCAACCTATGAACACAGACTACTTCTCCATTTATTTAGACTTGCTCTTACTTCTTTCATCTGTTTTTTTTGTTTTCTTCATGTAGATCTTATACACATTTTGTTAGATTTATACCTAAGTACTTCATTTTTTTATGCTAATGTGAACCAAATCAGTTTTGTAAAAATAAGTTGAACTGCATTGTTATTGTTTTTTTAAAACAACTTGGCTATTTCTTCTCCTAGCTTTGCAAATTAAACCAAATAGGTTTGCAGAGATGGAGATACACTCAAGTTGTCAGCTCTCCTCATTTATAACTAATGAACTTGTTCATATAGAATAATTATCAACTATACTCTACCTTTGGTTATTTGCATGTACATGAGGTCAGAGATCCCTAAAGTTGAAAAGAAGTTGAATTAGAATTTTAATTTATTACAAAATATAAAATACATTGTTCAGATCAGAGCATTTCCCTGGGTACTGTATCCCAGACCTTTCACTGATAAAATTCAGAAGAAGAAGGAGAAAATTCTTATTTCTCTGTGATGGACCCTTCCCTTCCCAGCCAAGTAAAAGCTTGGATCTTAGAACAGGAAATTAGTCTGTGCAGGTGGCTCAAATTTCTATATTTCATTTGAAATTAAGAGAATGACCAGCTATGTTAATTGGAAATTTAAAAAGTGTCCAGCCACTCAACTTAGCCTCAGCCTATCTACTGGAGAGTCACCATCCTTATAACTAGTAAGCCGATGTGCCGAGACCCCCCTAATCCACATGCCGTAGGCCAGGAAGAGTGAGACAACAATCAGAGAAATACCTTCCAGATTCCAGCAGGCCAATTTTCATGCTTTCATTCATTATGGGGAGGTTTTAAAAACTACGCTATTTGAAGCAGTCCCCTCCAGAACATAGCATTTCAAATAACAGTAGATTTAAGAAATGAGTCCCCAGGAATGGCCCTGCCGAAACTGTGATGTCACCTGTGCTTTTCCACCTGGCAGGTGCGCAGCTCGCCAGGTGACACGGTGGCCTGGAGCAGCCCTCCCTCGTGCATCAGCACCGCCTCTCCGTGAGGCCAGCCTCCCTCGCCTGGCTCCTGGCTCCAGGAGGGCCTGCCTGCTCTGGTTCAGGGCCCTCTGAGGAGGTGGCGTTGCGTCTCATGTGTACTCAGAGGCTCGTTGGCTCAAGCTTTCAACCTCACAGCCATTGAACACCTGGGCCATGAAACCCGATGACTCACCTCGGGGTTTCAGGTGTCAGTGTGGACTCTTCCTTGCACAAGGGCGTTCTCCCCCGCCTTAAAATTCCCTCTCCCCAGGACTAGAGCACCTCCTTGAAGCAGCCAGGCCCAAACCCCTCATCCCAAGGGTCTGGCCTGAAAACTGTTGCCCATCTAAGCATCTCACTCCATGAATCAGGACTAAGGAATGCCAGCCCACAAGGTTGACACTTCTGGTAATAGAGTGGAAAAAAGTGTTTGGAGTTCTTCAGAGAAAAAAGGATATTTAGGGGCTAAATTGCATTACAGTCAGTGGAGTAAGAACAAGGTTTTTAAATTGCAAGGCCAGGTGACAGTTTCTGCGGTGAAACTACGTCTATATTAGAGCACACCTCAGAAACTATGTATTAGAGCACACGGATTTCAATCGCCAGCCCAACATGCCCACACTGCTCTGCAACGGTTTATGGCAGACCTTCTGATGGAAGTGCTGTGATTTGAGTTTATTAGTTTCTGGCATTGAGACCTGTATATTTTGAGCGATTCCTATAAAATGTACTGGGAGTTATTACGTTCCTTTAAAGAATGTGATACTAAAACAAGTTTTTAATAAAGTGTTTTGAAAAGGCAATAGTCTGAAAAAAAAAAGCTGGGCAACACTTCAAGCTGGTAATGAACTGAATATGTCTCTAATTATATTGAATTTACAAGTAATAGAATGAGGCCGGGTTAGCAATTACTTTTGAGTGAAATTGCGTGCCTGAAGGAAGAGAAATCTCTCTTTAAAGTTGGGGAAAATGGATAAAAGTGCTGTATCATTACATTAGATTTTAAATATCTTTCACTCTCGGTTTTCAAAGGTCTAATCCATTCAAAAACAGATTCTCCAATAAACATTTTATAGAAATTGATGGGTTTCTCAAACCTAAGTTTGGTTTTGATTTTTTTCTTTTCTTTATAAAGCCTTGAGTATGGATATCTCTTTGCCACGTAGCCCTAAGGCATGAATTTTTAAGGTGGTACCCAAAGCAAAATTTGGAAAGTGATTAGAATTCAATAGAATTCCCACACACCAGGCTGAAGACTCAAGAGTTAAACAGGTTCGAGTTCTCCAATAAAACAGTTTAATTGAATGTATAAATAATTCATTCGATGCTCATAGAACTGCCTCCATGTCATTTGTCTTTAATAATCCAAATCCACAAATAAATGGGGTGCTGGCTGGCACCGAGGTTCTTGCCTCTCATGATGTGACTCGAATCAAACCCCATCTTGACCTGAGGAACCATCCATGCTTTGAGCAGATTGTTCAATGAATAACAGCCTGGAGTAGGAAGCCCTGGGCTGTTATGGGGTTCGCATTCCCCAAATCATGCCATTCGTCCCACATGCACAGCACACTCAGGTGCCCGGTCTGCAGGTGAGGGCTGGTGTGCCAGGTCGCAGGGCAGTGGAGGGCCAGGACCCCGGGCCAGGCGCTCTCTACTTCAAGGGACTCCTTGTGCTCTGTTGTTTAAATGCTCACTTTGTGATCCTGGGAGTTTTCTATTTCATCCCCACAACACCGCACCAGCTGACGTTTTTATCGCTACCCCCATTTTGTGGACGAGGCATGAGGATTAAAGGATTAGCATCTTATACAGGGTCCTGCTGCTGGCCCGTGGCAGAGCCAGACTTCCATGTAGACATCTGTCTATCCAGGCACAGGGAGTCGTTTCTAAAACACCTAGCATTAGAGAGGTGTTCTGAGAAGTGGATGGGCACAGGTATCGAACAGCTTCATGGGGAAACTGAGGTGCCGAGAATTCAGTGATTTACTAGGATCACATACATGTTAAGTCAAGGGCGGATTGGAGATTATTTGGGGAGCCTGCCTCCCAATTGGAACACGTGGGGCTTCTGGGTGACATTCACACAAGTGACTTGGCCGGAGCCAGGAGCACAGCGGAGGCTCCCGTCCTGGCTCTGTCCCCAAGCACTTCTCCCCTGGGCCAGGGCCCCCGTTTCCTTGTCTGTCATAGGAAGGGAGATACATCGCCAAGTCTTTTGAGTTCAATTCTATAGCCACCACAGCCAAGAGGGATACTCCACTGTGGGGTCAACCACAGGTCCCCAACTTAAAGCCGGATACACTGGCCCCGCCGCCACCCCCGGTTACCTGCCACGGGGCAAACCTGACCTCCTCTCCCCCTCCCCCCACTCCCAATGATCGAAGGACTTTGGGAGGCTTAAACCAAAGTATTATGGCTTTTCTCTAACTGCTCACTGCCATCTTGGGCGAAATTTGTGCTTATCCGTGAATGGCTCCATATTCCTTTATCCTTCCCCAGAGCCATTTCATCCACCGGATTATGAGTTCCCGAATCAGGAAGTGAGATTTTTTACCTTCCGCGTCCTAGAAATCGCTGTAAGATGTGTCACACAAGGATGAAACAAAGTCATTGTCACCCGAGGCTTTGCTAACCCTTTTAGTCAGATGCCTTTGCATAAAGTGCAATCCTGGGCGACTTTCCCGTGCCAGGAGTTAATGCACTGCCTGTCAGCTGCTGCGCGTGGGGATCATAAAGAGCCCGGCTGCTCCAAGTCCGTTATCTCACCTCTCCTCCGGCCCCTCGGCGCTGGCTTCTGTGTTTTTGCTGTTTGTTTTTTTACAGCCCTTAGATAAAGACCGGAGGATTGCTTCAGGATTGGGACTTACAAGTAAAACTATACTAGCTTGCAAGCTCTAAGACATTCATTCACTTTTTTCCCTTACCAGAATCCAATCTGATTTGTATTCTGATTTCAAAGACTCCAGTGGAGGCGACCTTTAAGATGACCCCTTAAAATAACTGACAGGCTAGACGGCAGATCTCCCTATATGCAGGGTCATTGTTTGTCTTGATATATTCAGCAGTCTGCCTTCTGGTGTTTATGCGCCTCCAAATAGTTTTATTGTAAGCCGTTACTCTTATTATCATCAGCGCTCGGCGCCCGTTTTCTTTACTTCATCCGTTAAGCAGAAGTGTATTTAGTGTTCAAAGCGATACATCATAAAGGTAGAGAAAGGTGAACCCTCTGATATATTACAAGTCTTTCATAGCATGAAATAACTATTGCCTATTATTTTACTCCTGACGTTTTTATTTTTAAGGGAATTTCACTTGATTTGTGGTGCTGACACCTCTGATATGTTGTTTCCAGTGACCTTACATCCAGAATCAGCAGCGTGTGACGTTTGATGGCCCAGATAAAAAACATTAATGGTGGAAGAGAGGGTTTATTTTCCTGGTCATAAATTAAGTTTAAATAACTCTGAATTTATTTTAAACTCTCCAGTACTTTTTACTGTCCAAGCAATAAATGTATTTATTACGGGGGGCGGGGGGGCTACCTGGGTTCCGACGTGGAGTCCTTTGCTTGGCTGCTTCGAATCCTTTCCTTCCCCCTCGTGAAAAACGCATCTCACCTGTAAACGCTGATTTGCACTAATTGTTCTCTAATTTCCACCAACAGGGGCCAGAGAAAGAGCTGCTTGTCGGAGAGGTAAACCACAGGCGTTTCTGTTGGGGGGTGATCCAGTCTGGAAGGAATTTGGTTCTGGAATGAGCAGGAGAGATGCAGGCCCAGCAGTCATGGCCGGGCCCTCCGTAGCCCTGAGTGAGAAGTTTGCTTCAGACCCTGATATATTTCCACAAAAGTGACAGCCCTTTCCCCCACTGTGATCTTTATAGCTTCCCCTCTTTGCGGGTATGTTTTCTGTACTTGATTATTCGGTGTGCTGTGAAATTGCGTTGAGAATTTCTCAGTTAAAAACATTTATGATTTGAGAATTTTTATTTACATGTTTGAGAATTGTCATATATGTTTTTTATTGAGATGTAATTTATATACCGTAAAATTCGCCAGTTTAAAGTGTACAAGTCAGTGGTTTTAGTATATTCACAAGTGTAACCATCACCACTATCTACTTCCAGGGCATTTTCATCACCCCAAAAAGAAACTTCCTGTACTTGTCAACAGTCACTATTCCTCCCTCCCCCGGCCCCTGGCAACCATGGATCTACTTCCTGTCTCTATGGATTTGCCTATTCTGGACATTTAATATAATTGGAATCATACAATACATGGCCTTTTATATTTTACTTTTATTTAGCATAACGTTTTCAAGCTTCATCCATTTTGTAGCAAGTATAAATACTTCATTCCTTTTTGTGGCTGAATAATATCCCATTATATGAAAGTACCACATTTTGTTTATCTGATGGATAGATTTTTCATTTAAAGAATTTCATCTATATGTTCAAAAGTTTCCATGTCATTCATCCCCCAGGCATTTCTCCTGTTTGGAATATTTTTGAAAGTTAGATTTTTTTTAAAATGCTATAGCCTGGCTGGTGTGGCTTAGGGGTTGAGCATCGACCCAGGAACTAAGAGTTTGCCGGTTCAATTCTCGGTCAGGGCACATGCTCAGGTTTTGAGCTCAATCCCTAGTAGGGGCCGTGTAGGAGGCAGCCCATTGATGATGTTCCTCTCTCGTCAATGTTTCTATCTCTCTATCTGTCTCCCTTCCTCTCTCTCTCTAAAAATCAATAAAAACATATTTTTTTAAAATGCAATAAAGTATATGCTGCTTTGTCTTCAATCACAATCACATATCTCTTACTGATTTTGCATAAATTTCTTACACACGTTAACAATGTCATCCACTAAATATACATGCCAACTTGAAGATTACATGTGATTCTTGAATATATGGAATGCTGTTCAACGGGCTTTCCATGAAGACCAGTCGCCTGACCCCTCTTCAGACCCCGGATACTTCTCCTTAGGGCACAGCCATATCCAGTATGAGTTCATCCTTCACTGGGCTGTAAACTCAGTCCAGTGACTGAGGCTGGGAAGTCCAAGATCAAAGTCCAAGAACAGATTCGGTGTCTCTGAGGGTCGGCTTCCTAGTTCATAGACAGACAGTGGTCTTCCCGCTGTGTCCTCACGCGGTGGAGGGACAGCGGGGCTTCCTACATTCTCTTTTATCCGGGCAATCCCATCCATAAGCACTCCACCCTCGCGACGTAATCACCTCCCCAAGGCCCCACTTCCTAATACCATCCCATTGGGGATTATGTGTCAACATAGAAATTTTGGAGGGGACACAAACATTGAGTCTTTAGATCCTTTCCTGGATCCATCCTCACCATTCATCAGAAGCCAGAGCAATGATGATGAGTCTCATCACCTTCTGCAGCCGGGCTCAGCGTCACTGGAGCCCTCCCCTCCAGGGCCACAGGCTGGAGGGGCTGGCGCAGCCCCCGGCAGACATAGCGAGGAACCTGAAGACCCGCATCTGCTTGCTTGCACCCACTTGCTCAAAGGGAGAAAATTCATTCAAAGCAAGAGAGGCAGGAGAAGATGGGTGACAGGACAAGAACACTCTACCCAGTAAGAAGAAAAGGGCTCACCTGTCTTTTAGCTTCTTCACGGAGGGAGGTTGGTCATTCCGGAGGGAGGTTGGTCATTCCGTCATGGTGACAGACAAAGCTTCAGGGAGGAAAGTTGACCTTCCTCCGGTTGGGGCTGAGTCTAGAGCTGAGTGAGCAGTGCGGCATTTTCTGGTAGAGGAGTCTCTACCACGCCAGAATGCCACGTCTCATTGGTGTGGGGTGCTGATAATGGTCTGCTAAGCTCTCTCCTTCATTCCCGCTGGCTGCCTTTCGGAAGGCTGCGCAGATGTAACACCTCAGCCAATTACGTGCACCCCCTTCCCCTGGTGTGCCTCGGTAAACCCCGCACACTTCTATGGCCAGGTGCTCGTGCTTTATCAATGGCCATTGCTACTTTTGATTTTCCTAGGGCCATGGTCGGCAAACCGCGGCTCGCGAGCCACATGCGGCTCTTTGGCCCCTTGAGTGTGGCTCTTCCACAAAATACCACGGCCTAGGCGAGTCTGTTTTGAAGAAGTGGCGTTAGAAGAAGTTTAAGTTTTAAAAATTTAGCTCTCAAAAGAAATGCCAATCGTTGTACTGTTGATATTTGGCTCTGTTGACTAAGGAGTTTGCCGACCACTGCCCTGGGGGTTTGGGAAGGTCAGGAAGTAAGGGAGAAAAGAAGAAGTGGAGTTTGGTTATCTCTTAACTTTCAGCTGGAAGGCCTGGCTGCTCACAGCCCATCGTGGTGAGCAAAGGGTGGTGAAAACCAGAACCGCCCCTTCCAAGTTCAACCTCCCCCTTCACACTGACTAATTGATTAAACAAGGGTTCTTGAAGACAGTGACTGGATGAGGGCAATTTATTGAGATGGTATCTTTTGTCAGCCTTTGTCTTGGAGATCGAGGAAGAAAACTACTTTCAAGAGGATGCAGCCCAGCAACACGAGCAGTGGCGGCCGCAGCAGCATCAGTTACACGGGCCGCTCAATTCTGTGCCTTCCCAGCGAGTCACATATCCACTAACCACAAAGCGGGGGAAACACATCCTCACGTCGCGTGTTTTAAACTTTTCCAGTGCTGGCTTAGGAAAATATTTGGGGTTGTTCAGTGCTCTGCTCTCTGTAGCATAAACATTTATTTAAATGGGGCTGTCTCTAGTAATGAAGAATGAAGGAAAAACAATGGTCTGATTTTGACAAATTAACTTGTGATTTGGAGAGTCAGTGAAGCAGGGACGAGACATTCCTAACTATACTAATTAAATGAGCTTGCAACATTTATTTTAATGCAATGGAACCAGCCATATGAAGATGAACATTTTAATTTATTTTGCAGTGACATTATGAAAAATTTCGCTGCTGCAGATTATCTACAAAAAACAAATCTCATCAGCATCTAGGTTTGTGCGGGAAATTTCCATCTTTCACACGAGCCTGACCTTCCCCAGTGGGAGCAAATGCGAATGAGCGAAGTTACTTGAAAAGTTTTGTTTTTTTTTCTGAAGGTTGTCTTTCCACCGAGGCTGGGCTTTATGTTCAAACGACTTCTGTGCCCAAACACATTCATTTTTCATGGTGCGGCGTAGATGAAAAATTCCGAACCCGTTCTACGGGGAATGCAAATATAGCTCATTAGTTCTCAAACATTTTTCATGAAAGACTGCAGAGTGTTTGCGGCAGATGAGGCTGCATAGCGCCAGCCAAGAATGAGCACCACATGTCCCGCTAATTGTTTTTTAAACTTGCGCCTTTCCTCCCGGCACCCAGGAGCTATTGGAAATAGGGAGCAACGTGAAGAATGGAGGGGCGCCTCGCACACTGACATCATTCTGCACTCGGTGTCTCGTGTGTTCCTCTCTCTCTCTCTCTCTCTCTCTCTCTCTCTCTCTCTCTCTCTCCTGCAGCCATGTTCTAGGGGGAGAAGGCACCGTTTGGGAGACAATGGCAGCCTTTTTGCTTCTCCTCGAGACACACCGAGTGCACGTTCTCTGCAGTCGACGATCCCCCGAGGCCGGAGCTGGCGCAGCACCAGGCAGGCGGACCAAGTGGCCTCCTTCCAGGGAGGGTGGGTGGGCTGCTGGCTCCAGGCCCGCCACCGCCAGCTTCAAGGAAGTCACGCCGGCCAGATGTCGTCCAGACGGACGTGCCCGTTGGAGCTCTGCCAAGGAACCCTGGCGGGGAGCAGACGCCCTCCTTCCCAAGTCAGTCCTGCCCCCCGGCTAACGCTCAAGGCCTGTGGGTGCACACCGCTCTTGCTCCCCCCACCCCATCCCATCTACTGCTCCCAGCTGAGGGCCCGATGGCCTGGAGTAGACCACCTGCGCTGCGTGAACCTCGGCTCCCACGTCAGGCCTCTCTACCCACCTCACCCCGTATGGCTGGGACTGAGAGGAGGCCACACCCTCCTGGGGTTTTGGGGTCTGCACACCTTAGGGGGTCTTGGGGTCTGCAGTCACCGGCAGGAGCTGAGCTTCCCCCCCTCCAGGGCTCAGTCCTCGGAGCCTGGCCGCCCTGCTCCTAGTGCTGTCCCTTGGCCTGGGGCTCAGGAGCCGCTGAGAGCCCTAGTGTATCCTGTGCCCACGGCCTGTGGGGTAGCGTGGGTGCAACCCGCCCCCAGAGTGCAGGGACGGGCAGGTCCTGGTGGCCTGGGGGACCCAGCCCTCGGAGTGGGTCTGAGAAGCGAACAGACTGCCCTCCCGCCTGGTGCTGCGGGCAGGAGGCCTGTGGGAAGAAGGGTCACCTTGCCGGAAGCTGTCAGGTTCTTTGGGATCTTCTCACACGTGCCCACGGCATTGTTCAGAAAAGTAACCGTGTCACTGTCCTTTCCTCAGTAGAGGACACCCCCGCCAGTCCAGCTCCCATCAGCTACTTGAGGAATGGTCATTTCATGTAAAAATGTCACGTGCTCAAAAGAGTAAATGCACGGTTTCTCACGGCAGAGAATTACAAGCAAATCCATCGGTAGGACAATGTGTTCCCATTTCTCCGCCTTCTCTTGGCAAAAGCCACGTAAGCCAGTTGAACATTAGGAAGAACATGAATCGCAGGACAAGAGGGGCCCATTTAGGGTTCTGTTGGGACCACGCTGAGAGGCCCACGGAGAATTCCTACCGAGTCCAAGGAGATGATAGGATTAGGTTTCCTGGAATGAACACGATACATTTGAATGGGAGTCCCTAATGTGGAAACTGACCTCCTGCCAACAGTCCCCGACTCCCGCCCCTTTTAACGGACCTCATTTTAGATCCCTGCCCAAACCCAAGACAGCCTGGCACTTGGTGGGCATTCAATAGATGTTTGTGAAATGACCAAGTTAGACAATAATCATTTGGGGGGAAAGAGCGTATTGGTGGAAGCGGGCCTTGGCTGAGGGAGCTCTTTGGTCCATGGCTTGGAGAGGAGAAAAAGAAGCTGGGAGGGATGGCATTTCTAACCGCAAAGCAGAACACTTGAGGCTTGAGAGACCTGAGTCTTAATCTTGTAATGGTTTTCTGTGTGACCCTACAGTGGCATCGCCTCCCCTTGAGCTTTGTCCCTCCCTCCCTCACACAGGGGCTGACGACCTGCTTCCTACGGTGGCTGAGGGGAACCAGCAGAAGGCCTGACTGCAAAAGTCTTTTTTTTTTTTAATATATTTTATTGATTTTTTACAGACAGGAAGGGAGAGGGATAGAGAGTTAGAAACATCGATCAGCTGCCTCCTGCACACTCCCCACTGGGGATGTGCCTGCAACCAAGGTACATGCCCTTGACCGGAATCGAACCTGGGACCCTTCAGTCCGCAGGCCGACGCTCTATCCACCGAGCCAAACCGATTTCGGCTCTTTTTTATAATCGTGAAGATGCTTTTAGACGCTGTAAATAACAATAGTGCAGAAGAATATACCTCTTTTCAAAACTCATGCCATCTGTAGAGAAAAGCACGAGCTCTAATATCCGAAACCCATTCCCTGTGGTTTAGACCTGTGGTCGGCAAACTGCGGCTCTCGAGCCACATGCGGCTCTTTGGCCCCTTGAGTGTGGCTCTTCCACAAAATACCACGTGCGGGCGCGCACGTACAGTGCGATTGAAACTTCGTGGCCCGTGCACAGAAGTCGGTTTGCGGCTCTCAAAAGAAATTTCAATCGTTGTACTGTTGATATTTGGCTCTGTTGACTAATGAGTTTGCCGACCACTGGTTTAGAGGATTGCTAAGAGGGAGAAGGAGTTTTCCCATCAGCGGTGAAGGGAGAGCTTGGGGGCGTTTGCCCAACGGAAGAGACATGGATTCTGTGAAATTCAGGACAACACAGAAAACATTCGGCACAATCCTCCAGTGACAGTGTGTCAAAGACAAGCAAATCCTCCAGGACATTCTCTTTAATATATTTTTAATAAATGTTTTATTGTATTGGATTATGGGAATTAAAGGGAACGAAGGATCCATACCATATTTTTCAAAAGCAATATTTTTAGAATCACAAATTATATTGAAATGTTTATGCCACGAAAATAAAAACAAAGATCAGAAGAACTAAACAGCATTTATACATGTCTCTGCAGAGATATATATGTATATTAGCAAATTGAAATATAGCAAATACCCACAAAAACACCCACATAAAAGAGATGCAAATTATATTTTTGACACATTTTCAGCACAATCACCTAATACAATTTTCTTTTATAGGCAGAGGTAATAAATAGTGCAAATGTATATTTATGGTGTGTTTGACAAATGTGTTTGCTTTGAGTCAGAGGGAAAAGCTCCAGTGATTTTACGGTAAAAATGTGTCTCATGCACCTGGGCTGAATTGCTCTTTTTCTCCTGGATTTCTCCCTGTGACCGCGCCTGAGGTGGGAACCACCTTTTGGTCTCAGAGCTTGGTACATGCTTGGAATAAGGGTTTGGCACATACTTGAAAATGGAGATGTCGTAGTATCTGAGTGTGTTTATATTTGAGTGTGTTTCTGTGGCTTCCCTCTAAGACTCCGTGCTCCTTGAGAGTAAGGACAATGTCTGTTACTTCTCTACAAGTCTTTCCACCTAGAGAAGAAGGGGGGTTCACAGGTAAGGGGTCGCCATCGGGCTGTGCTTGTTATTTTTCTGCCAGTGGCGATGGGGTCTTCAGGGAACCAGACACGTGCTATGTACCCCAAGAGGATGCCCCCTTCCGCATGTGTGAGAACCAGAGCAGTGACTTACCCTTTACCCAAGGCTATGAGAGTGTTTCCCAGCGGATGGACATAACTCCCAAGTTAAGTGTTTCCTTTTAGGTGGATCCATCTCTCCAGTGTGTCATATGGGGGTGCAGATGTTGGCAAGTTGGTTTGGTCAAAAGGGGCAGACCTCAGACTAGGCACGTGGACAGCGGCACATCCGACAGGCCCAGGTCGGAGGGAAGCAAGCCCAGGGGCTCAGCTCTGGCAAGGAAGGGACAGCGGAGGGTGGAAGTGGAAAAGGAGGTTCTAGGACCTTTGACCCGCAGCTCCAGAGCCCCTGCCTCCCCTCAGGTGTCCCCAGGGAAGGTTGTGTCGGGCCCGGGGTGTGGAGACTGTTGGGGAAAGCCTGTGTGTGAGTTCACTCTTGTTGCAGAGAGAGGGGACCACCCCACAGGGCAGAGGGAATGATGGAGACAGCTGAGGGTCCGAGGTAGAGGCGGGCAGGGAGCCGGCATCAGACCCACGCCGGAGCCTTGGTGCTCACCTGGGGGACAGCTTCCGGAGAGAAGGCCTGGGCGCTGGCTGAGTTCATCCCAGGAGCAGCTGGTGGACAGCCTTTCCCATCAGTGCCCAGGCTCCGGGAGGCAGCAGACCGGCCAGGCTTCCCATGCAAAGGGGCTTCGGGGAAACGGGGGGCCCCGACTCTGTCCGGCCTCCCCTGTTCGGTCCCTTTCTAAGGTCCATGTCTGGTGAGGAGATCCCCATGGGGAAGGCCAGGTGCTTCCGTCCTTAACGTGGGCACGTCTCTTCCCAGGCCTGGCGGGGAGCCCCAGACCACCCCTCCACGCTGCTGTGAACAGACATAAGTATATTTCTTTAAGCTTGGGCGACGTCCTCACTGAGGAGCTCTAAGTACCAAGAATTATTGTTATTACTATGTAGTTCCTGCCTGGCATGCAGCGAATTACCCCGCCCCGCTGTGTGGAAGACGTATAGTCGCTGGGAAGCGTGGAAGGAGGAGAGCCGTGGAGACTACGAGGAGCCAGGATGAAATGTACCGAAGAGGGGCTGGGACAGGGCGCCCACACACCGGTCTCCACCAGCACACTCATGCCCGGCAGCAAGAGAGGACTTCTTTCTGCTCAGCAAACATCCGGTGCCAGCCCTGGAGAGGAAGCCGGGCCTGGACTTCAATCCCAGCTCCAGCACTCGGCACTGTGCTTTGGATGAGCCAGTGAGCCTGTCTGGGCCTTGGTGTGTGGTGCTTGGCACACAGAGAGCTCTAAATGGTTGTAGCCGTTATTATTCCTACTATTACTGCTGCTATTATTAGGCCTTGGGCCAGTTGTCAGTGATTTGCAGAAGGAGCCCGTACACAATCTAAAGCACTGTTTTCAGAGTCGGGATTCCTGCGAGGGGTCACCAAAGAGATCCAGGAGAAATGGGAACTCACAACCAGTGGGGAACCTCTGAAAGGGGTCAAATGGATGCCCCCCAGAATCGCCCAGAACCCCTGTGAGGGGGCTCTCAACTCCACTTAAAAATAGTTGTTGAGAGATAGCAGCCTTGCTCCTGAGCTGTGGGTCTGTTTGCGGGAGAGCAGCCAGCATGGCATATGCTTATCAACGAAGAGTGAGATCGATAACCCTCATCAGTCTCTCCAGCAAGAAATCCTGAGACTGTTCTGGAAACCAGTGCTGCATACTGTGCATCTGGTTCCTCTCCGGGCATCAGGAGCAGGTGTGGGGCTGCCGCCTCTGCCGAGACTTCTCATCCGGTCTCTGCTTCAAGCACACACAGCACACAGGCTGGGGTGACCGCTGTGGTTTACAGTCGCTGGACAAGCCTTGCTGACCTAGGGGAGTCTGTGCTCAGTATCCCTCGTGGTCCTTCCGCAGAGAACTAATGACAGAGGAGGTAAGACCGAGCATCCGGGAAAGATGATGGATAAGGTGAGAAGAGACCGAGACTCAGTGCAACTGGAGTTTGGATTCAGAGTTCTTCTAGCTCCCATGGTCAGGGGATGCTTTGCTGCTTCCTGGGAAATCGAGGGGCAACTCAAAATAAGAACATCCTATCTAGAATGCAAATAAACACACACCCAGGGATATGCTTAGGGGTGTGTATATGCTTTCAAAGCAAGACTAAAAAGGGCCTTGTCTTAATAACTGGTTGCCTGATCCAGTTAAGGTCGCATCTGGTGGAGGTTGGTAGTTGGATTGTTTTCTACCCAGTTGTTTGAAGTGGTCTGATGATTTGGGGACACGTAACTAAAAGCACCACCCCTCCCCCCAAGGAACTGAGTGATACGAATTAACTCAGAACAAGATCCACCCTGAATTAAAAAAAAACATTGAGTGGCAGGAACTATTGGGCTGTTGGCTGTGCAAGCTAAAACCCTCATCTGCTTCCCTCTTATTCAGTCCTGTCTTGGTTTATTCCCAGAGTGGTGGCCCTTCCAGGCCTGAGGATGGTTAGTCGTCATTCACCGGAGCATTCATTGAAAGGTATCTTTTCCATCTTCCCTCTTAAAGGCTCAAGCGTTATTTATCAAACTTCTCTCTGTGTTAAACTAATCAAACAGAACAAAAACACATTTTTTAAAAAGTCAAAAAAATACCCCATCTGCCCTGGCCAGTGTGGCTCAGTTGGTTGGGCGTGCACCGAAAGATTGCCGGTACAGTTGCGGTTGGGGCATGTTGCCCAGGTTTCGAGCTCGATCCCTGGTGGGAGTAGGTACAGGAGGCAATTGATCAGTTTCTCTCTCATTGGTGTTTCTCCCTCTTCTTTCCTCTCTCTCTAAAATATCTTATTAAAAAATACAAGAGGAGTTAACCACACACATGCTAATGAGAGGTTCAAATGTTTGTACACTTGAAACCTATACCCCAATAAATTCAATTTTTTTAAAAAGGAGCAAATGCTTTGTTTGTTGGAGATCATTTTTATGGCTGGCCATTCATTGCAGATTGTGACCATCCTGACACAGTCTCTCCCTCCTGCCCCTTCTCCTAGTTGGCTTTGAGGAGACACACTTCCAAGTTTGAGAATTCATCTTGCCTGATTAATGATGTGTACACAGAGATTTCAGTCTCATCTTCCTTCTCTCAGTCTCTTTTATTTCGTTGTTTGCTGTGCTACAACCCTGCGGATAGATGGTTCTGCCGTGATAAATGTGAAGTTTGCATAAGCCATGTAACAGCAGGACAGCCCATTATCACTGTACATTTTCCATGGCTGTGCAAACCTCTGTAGGCTATTTTATTGCTAATAGATCCACAGAGAAACAGTAGTGATTTTACGACTCTTTTTAAAATGGAAATTCATGTTTGAGAAATACAACTGGGAGGAAACAGATGTAAACCACTTAAGCATTTGCAGAAAATTGAGATGCACACTCTTATTTACAGACCTACATAGCCTCCGTCGCTTTATTTTCAAAATTAAAATAAGCAATCTGTTTACCAAGGGAAATGAGGAACTGTAAACTTGTTGTTTTTCCTTTTATACGGCAATGGCCACCATCGTTGGGTTTAATGGCAGCGCTGAAACGGGATGGCAATTTTTCCCCCTTAGATTTTATTGTCTATAACACATTCCCTCCGTAATCTGTGTGAGAGGTAGGCAAGTGGGAGAGATTAGAGTATAACTGTATGTCTGAACTCACATTATGCTTTAACAGCTAAAATGATTACCAGGCTCATTAGAAAGATTCTTACCAAGTATTTAACACTACCTGTAAATGGCTTAAAATATTGGAAGAGTCAATCAACATCTACAAAAAATGCTTTTATGTGTTCAAACACAAAACACAGCCCACCCCAAAATACTTATTCTTACCTCATATCTTCGTTTCAACCTTCATAGATTAAGAAATGGTGACATATGTCACATTTTGGGGAAGGAGATGTAATTGAATATCAGAGAACAACATGTCAATGAGATACTTGTGTATCAGGTTCATCAGAGAAAGTTCCTTAGGACATGTGGATGCTCCTCTGATTTCTGTTGTTGTTGTTGTTATTGTTGTTATTTTTAGTTTTGGGCCCACGTTTTTAAAAATTGTGGTAAAATATACTAACAAAAATATGTAATTTTATTCATTTCCAAGTGTACAATTCAGTAGCATGAATTACATTCACAGTTGTGCAACCATCACCATCATCCACCTTCAGAACTTTTTCATCTTCCCAAAAAAAACTGTGCCCTTTAAACCCCAACTCCTCATCACCCCCTCTCAATAGTCCCTTATAACTTCTGTTACAATCTCTGCCACAATGAATGTGACTACTCTAGGAACCTCATATAAGTGGAGCCATACAATATTTGTTCTCTTGTGAGTGGCTTATTTCACTTAACGTAATGTCTTCAAGGTTCATCCATGTTGTAACATGTGTCAGAATTTCCTTCTTAAGGCTGAATAGCATTCCCTTGTATAGACGTGCCACATTTTGTTTCTGCACTCACCTGCTGGTGGTCGTCTGGTTTTAATTTTGAGGAGTATTCCCAGCACCATGGGGATGGAGGTGGCCTGCCTGTCACTGAGCACTGCACAGCAAGCTAAGGAGAATGAGGGCTGCCCGGACCAGACCTGCAAAGCAAGGTGGGAGGCGTCCTGTGAGCTATAGAATTCTGGTCTCTGCATAATCCCTTGCTCTCTGAATCTTTTGCTTTCATCCCAGATCTTTGTTATAATGTGAAAGGGGGCAAAACTAGACCCTCTGAAAAACTGAAATTCTTCTCAGAGACTGGTTATGATGAACTTCAACCCAAGATCAGAGATTAGAACGTGGTCTCCATGCTCCTATGCCACTCTAAAGCCTCCCCCAAGCCACTCATTTCCACCATCCTGGACAGAGGCGCAGGGAGAGTTCCCAGTCATGGCCTTCGGGTCACATCCATCCCAGGCACAGCCATCCCTCCAGGCTCTAAGCTCTCACACTCTTAGTGAAAACTGTGCTCTATTGAGATGGTATGAAGGGCATTCAGAAACCTTATCCCTTAGGCTGGAGGAATTAAACCACTGCCCTCTAGTTACCTCGTTGTCTCATGGTGCATAGGATGTATAGGAGCTTGTTTATGGCCCCTTGGTGACAAAAGCTAATTACAAACCCACGTGGAAGAGGCTTCAAGGCTTGGCTGCCGTTGCTGCCGTCACAATTACCACGGCTTTTCCTGGACTCACCCGTGTTCTCTGCATTATAGGGTGTTGTTAACAAAGCAGAGTATTTCCCAGTACCTGTGAAATTAACTTCTGTCATCCGTGTACTATCCAATAATTAAATAACCATGGGGTTTGCCTAAACGTCTCTGACATTTTACAAGGGAAAATAGACGTTTGTCGAGAGGAAATCTTATTGATAGAGAGACTCTTTGGCATTACACGTGTGTTGTGGTGTGACCTCTGACAAACAATGTTCGCGTACATTTATTTACACAGCAATGCTGTGAGGTCTCCAGGATGGTCCTGTCATCCCCATTTTATTGATGAGGCTCAGGTGATGTGTCCATGGACCTCAGGCCAAGTTGTGTTTCTTCTGAGGCCAGCCCACCGTGTCTTCCCAGCAGCGAGGGCCTCATGGCAACGCCTCCTGCTTTCTGTGTTGATGCCTCTCCTGCAGTGCTCTTGCCCTTTACCCTTCCTTAGCATCTCTGCAGCCATTTTCTCTTTTACTTCCCCCTGTCTTCCTCAAATCTTTGCCTTCAACTTTTGACTTCACTCTCTCCTTTGTCACTTGAAAACACTCAATCGTGCCTCTCCTCCGGGCTCTGGATGCTGACAGGCCTGGGACACCTCCTCATCCTGGCGACAGTCCCCAACAGCGCTTGCATGCATTGATGTGCCTTCGTGTAAACGTTAAATATAGCCTCTGCTAAATCACCTTCCTCTATGCTTGAAACACGTTTTCTGTTAGGCATCAAAGTGGTTTTTGCTTGTTTGTTTTGTCTGTGCATGACCTTAGGTGCCACAATTGTTTGCTCTCCTTAAATCCATTGCCTCGGCTCCCATTGACCCCACATGCTCCACTCACACTCCCCAAATGACCTGCCACTCTCACTGATACTAATATTGATGCCAACATTTCTTGAGTGTTACCTAAATATCAGACAGATAGTGTCCCAATTAATCCTAAAACAACCCTGTGAAGTAGTTGGAATTGTTAAACCCCTTTTACAGATGAGGAAACTGAAGCACAAAGAGATAAATTCATTTGCTCAAAGTCATACAGCTGGTCAGTGGGAAACAGGGGTTTGAACCCAGGCAGCCTGACTCCATAACACATGAACTGCTCCCCCCAGCTGGCTCCCTGCAATGTATCACCATCTGTATCCCTCCCTGTCGCAGGGTCACCTACTGTGTCCACTACTTCCTTCATGGAGAGAATGAGTAGAGTACTTGACCTTGGCCTACGAAGTGGAATAAAGTTCTTCCTGTCGTGTTTCTTTTTTCCTTGTGATGGCCTCTAAAACAAAGCCAATTTATCCGCTGATAAAGTTCAGGGACTAAATGACAGCAAACGTGATCCTTGGTTTTATTCCAACTAACTCCGAATTCGAGGTTGGCCGCACTAGGCACGTGTTTCTCAGATAAGGAGCCTTCTTACCATACATCGTCCCTTTCATTTTCCTCAACCTTTCACGGATGCTTCAAGGGTTCTTTTCCATCCCCGCTCTTCTGGAAGATGAAACTCAGCAAGCAGCCAGTCCCAGCCCTTTCCCTGTCCGTGGATTTGTGGTGTATCTCTGCCACAGTCACTATCTGAAACTTCAGCTCTGTCTCGCTTCCCTTTCCAGCTGACTTGCCCCAAGTGCCACCGTATCACATAGAGATTCATTCTGGTCACTACTGTCATTCTAGAAACTTGCTTCCTTTTTCCATCCCCTGTAGGTTTTGCCCAGCACTTACCCATTCATTCTTTCCCTCCTGGGGTTTTCATCCATCCCACCTGCTTCTCCCAGACACATGCCTTTATTGAACATGTCCTGAATATCATAGCACCTATGAGATGTGGGGGAGAGAGTGCTTCTATCCCTAAGAGCTGCATCTAAGGGAATCTGCTTCCCTTTTACTCAACAGGGTCATTTTCTTCTCCTCCATGAAGCCTTCCTGGATCACCTTTCCTAGTCACTGGCCTTTCTCTGAATTCAGAGCATCTACTTTCTGACTTCCACGTTCTGCAATTCATCCTATTCTGTCTTGTGGCATTTCTTATGTTACTGTCATGTGTTGTTATAAATGTTTCATGTATTTATGCATATCACTCCTCAACTAAGTGTTAAGTTCCTTCAAGGGGTTTATACTTCTGAATATTCTTCATACTGCCTTGATTTCAATAAATTTGCTATTTAATTTAAGCTCTGGTTGGATAGCAAAATACATTTTATTGAGCATCCAAAGCAAGAGGATTAGGTGAGCCATTCTGAAATTCCTTGAATTCTAGTTAATCATGTTCCCTTTGCCAGTTGGCATTCTAAATCTAAATTAGTGAATGAACAAAGGAACTAATAGTTAGCATGTTATCTTCTAAAAGAAACTAGTTTTCAGAATGACTCCGTATGTCCCAAAAATAAAAATTATAAAAATACAAAACAATTTATTTTATGTGCAGCAATATTATTTACTGGTTAAGATGTATGTTATGGACAGAATTGTGTGCCTCATCCCCACCCCCCAAATTCATATGTTGAAGCCTTTACCCCTGGTACCCAAGGTATGCAACCCTATTTAGAGATAGGTCTTGAAAGAGGTAATTGAGTTAAAATGACATCATTAGGGTTGGCCCTAGTCCAGTATGAATGGTGTCCTTATAAAAAGAGGAAGTTTGTACACACAGAAGAGAGAGAGAGCAGACACACAAAGAGAGGCACAAGTGGAGGGTGACCATGTGAGAACACAGCAAGAAGGTGGATCTGCAAGCCAAGGAGAGAGGCCTCAGGAGAAACCAAACCTGCCAACACCTTGATCTTGGACTTCCAGCCTCCACAACTGTGAGAAAATAAATGTTGTTTGAGCCGCCCAGCCTGTGGTATTTTATTATGGCAGCCTGAGTAGACTAACACAATGCAATCTGTACTAAAAGAAACTTAAGATCCCTTCTCTGTCATCTAGTCCCTGCATGCCTTGGGGCATGTTATTTAATTTGTCTATTGGTTTCTTCATCTGTGAAATGGGAATACCACACCCACATCTCTGTGTTGTGGGAGGTGGTGGAGCCGAAGGTTAAAGACAGGTCTTTGAAGTTGGACTGTCTAGAGTTTGAATCCAGACTCTGCAACTTATTAACTGTGGCATCCTGGGAAATGCTCCTTAATGACCAACTGCATGATGTTTTCATAAAGATTGAATGAGAGCGTGTCACACAAATTCTCAGTAAATGTTGGCTTTTCTTTCTTATTTGGGGGAGAGATAGTCTTAGCCAATGGGTCTCAAAGGCAAGATCATCCTACCAGGAGGTAGACATGTCAGGTTGCTTTGGTTAAACATTTCATTCCTTTAACTCCCTTTGTTGTGATCCCACACTCACAAAGCCACCTTCCCCAGGGCTCTGCCAAGCAAGAGAAGACTTGGTGGAGGTGGGCAGAGTACCCAGTTTTCCCGACACTTGTATTTCTCATTGTCACTCTGCCACTTACCAATTGGCTTGGGCAGTTACTAAAGTTCTTTGTCTTCATTTTCTTGTTTGCAGAAAGCAGATAATGTCACCTAGATACCATGGTGAGTTGAGGGGGTAAGTGGTATTAGGAATAATGCCAGCTAACGCAAATGGGACACTGAGTGTGGGGTAGGCATGTGCTAAGTGCTTTGCAAACATGATCCCATTAAACGAGGTGTTGCTAAGTCCTGTATAGTACCCAGCACACCATAAACCATACAGAGTAGCAGGTAAATGGATGTGGTGAATAGGAGATACTTCCCATGTAGTATATTTCTAGGAATTGAACATGCTGATTATGCCCATTTAAATAGTCCAGGACATGCAACAGATTTCTAAATATAAAATGCCACATTATCATTCTGCTTTAATGCCGTCTCATAAATGCAGATAACATGTGCCCATTCCTGAGAAATAGGTCTGCTCTCCATGTGAAGGCAAAATCCGGTTTCTTATCTTTAAAAAAAAAAAATGGCCAAACTTAGACTGTAAAAAAGTTCACCAAGCTAGTGAATATAGGAGACTTTTTCTGTTGTTGAACTTCTGATTTGGGTAAACTTTCTTTTTAATGGGTCTGTTAGAATCCATTGTACGAATTTCGCCTACTTTACATAACCATTTCCCTATTCTAAGACATCTAGACTTAATCTCCTCCCCCCCCCTCCCCGCCCTGCCGCCATTTTTATAAATAAACTACAAAAGAACAAAATTCTGTATAAAGGTATCTTCTTTCTTTCTTTGATCTGTGGAAATGTTTCCAAAACACACACACACACACACACACACACACACACACACACACACACACACACAACAAACTAAGGAATGCTGAGTGATATCAATTAGGAAGCTAAGCAGCCTGCCCTTAAAGGACTCTAGGAATGAAGTGGGCGCCCTTTTTTTTTGTCCCTGGTGCCCATTGGAGGCGGTGGGTGGGGCTGAGATGGGCACTAGGATAACAGAGGCAGAGGGTTTGGGATCGCCCCCCTGGGGTGCAGGGCAAGTCACTGCTGAAGCCATTTACAGAGGACACGGGTCTCCTCACTCACGTCTGACTCTAATCGCCAGAGCCGCCTGCACACAGCACTCGGGCGCTGTAGCCCCAACAACCATATCTTAAGCGGGGCGCGCGGAGCAATCAAGACTGTAGAGAGCGCCAGTGAAGGTTCTGGCTGCCAGCCGCGCACGTCCCACTCACAGGCTGATTAGTACCCTGAAGAGCTCCCATTGACATTTCGTGGTTTAGCATAAAGAGTTCTTTTGCATAGCTCAGGAAAGAGAGACAGATTTTCCAGCAGCTGTCTAATATCTCTGTCAACGTAGAAATTAAATAGATTTAGGAACTTCAGGAAAACATACGCACATTCAATGCCCAGTAATGATCAATTCCAATTTCCAGTTGCAGAAACAGGAATCGTTTTCAATGTGTTCCGTGGGTTATTCCAGATAAACATCTGGCATCATTTTATTTCTTTTTAATCATTTGAATGGGGATATTGTAGGTCTATCTATTGATTTGTCCAGCTATAGAGCTGATGATATTATGAAGATATTGAAATGAATGCATGTCTCCATCAACTTTTAAATGAAAACATTACATTGTTTTAAAGCAACCATTTTGCTTTTAGATTTGGATTATAAACTTCCTCCAAACTTGTTAGCAGTATTTTTTTTATACATATAATTCTCACCCGAGGATGTTTTCTATTGATTTTTAGAGAGAGAAGAAGGAGAGAGGGAGAGAGAGAGAGAGAGAGAGAGAGAGAGAGAGAGAGAGAGAGAGAGACATGTGGAAAAAAATACATTGATCATTGATCAGCTGCCCCAACTGGGGATCGAACCTGCAACCTAGGTATGTGCCCTGATGGGGAATCAAATCCGCAGCCTTTTGGTGTACCGGACAATGCTCCAACCACCTGAGCTACCTGGCCAGAGCAGCAGTATTTTGGTTTTTTTGACCAGTGATAACGAAAGACAGAAACACCACCTTGCCTTGGGTTTGTGTTTAAAGGAGGACTGCCCTTTGCTTTCCATATTGTAGAGAGAGCGCCCACGGAAGAATGATTCAAAAATCCCGATTCTGGTGGGATGTTCTTTCTGATGACTTGTCAGTCTCAACCAATCAGAAAAACAATTCCCACACAGGCATGGTGTGCAGGGAGAGGCCCAAATCCCAGCTCCCCTCCTTTGTGACCTTCATCTAAGTGACGCCCTTCTCTGAGCTCCAAGTTCTTCCTCATTAGTGCAGATTAATAGCAATTGAATATTAAGTGAGATAATGTATAGGGAGCATCTCAAACTATACACAGGAGGTAAAGCAATAAGGAATTCTGCTAAATCAAAATATAATTTTCTTCTATTAATTGCTAAAAGCTAAGGGCTGCAATTTCTGACTCTGCCCATGCTTGACGTCTGTGTGGTGACAGATACCCTGAAAGATTAATAATGCTCTGAAATAGTTAGCAAATTAGCTATTTCCTTTTTTCCATCTCTGAGGTGAAAAATTCTAGCCTAATGAAGTTTCGTATTCCAGTGTAGGAAGGTGTGTACTTGCAAATTGCCCCCTTTCATTATACCTCTCAAGTCTTGGTGTGCAACTTTATCACCTGGAAAATGGGTTAAAACACACTCCTATAGACTCAGGAGGCTTAGAGAAGGGTTCCGGTATCTGCATTTTTATTGAGTGCCCAGAAGACTGTAATGCACCTCAAGTTTAAGGACCAGTGCATTATCTTCTTAGATTATCCACGCCTTAATCCACTCTGAACCAAGCACATATCAGTTTAATCCACTGGTGTGGCAGCCCCATGCCCCCCATGCCACACCACGTTCTCCAATGCTGGGCTGGTAGACGATGACTGTTATCCATTCCTTCAGGGACACCAAAACTAGGGGAGAAGGCAGAACTTTGAGCTGAGGGGACACCTCAAGTTCAAGCTGAAAAAGAATTGCCCAACCTGTTACCAACACTAAAGAGGCCATGACTAGGAACCAGAAATCCAATGGGAAGCTGAGAAGCAACAGCAGTGTGTCAAGGGGAGAAGCCAGGGCCATTGTGAAGGTCAAGCGTTGACTTCTACTTGTCTGCTAGAGGCTGGGGCAGCTGCACCTGCACTACCAGCATTGTCTGACAATTGGAGGGGACCAACCTGTGACTTTCCAGGAGTTAACTGAGAAACGAATCTTTGGCCAAGAGAGGGGCTGCATGAATGCAACCACTTGATCTGCTATTGGGTCAGCCAGCTCCTTAAGAGAAGCCAGACCTCAGAAACCTAAGAACAGAAGACTGAGGTTGGAATCCTGACTCTGCCATCGCCACTGTGTGACCTTGGGCAGGTCAATGTCATCTCCTTGTGTCTCAATATTCTCAGATGTAAATAGGAATAACGTCTATCTCATGGAGTTGTTGTGAGAATGAAGGGAAAGTGCGAGCACAAGGTCAATACTCAGTCAATGTTGGTAAGTTTGAGAGCAGACTCCTCATGTTTGTTTTTCTATATCTTTGTGAGTAATCATCCAGCAGAGTGCTTCACATACAGTTAGTACTCAAATGATACCCACTGAATGAACAGATTCCTAAAAACAACAAAAATAATGTAGCCATGCGCTGCAACTCACTGATAAACACCAGGCTTAAATTCTGTCTCTGGAACTTGCTGAGCCATGCTCAGCCATAGTGAGATTAGGAGGCAAATGGGTAAAAAACAGTGGTAAGTACATAAAGACTATTTAATAACAAATGAATGAATAAATGAATGGATTGTTGAATCTTAAATCACAGAATGCTAAATACCCACATGAAAAATGTATATTTCCTGTTAAAATTCAATCAAATATTTTAGCTACCTCCAAATGTCTGGATATCTGGGTGAAGTTAGCCAAATGGCTGACTATGTACTGAATGCCTCATTTTAATTGAGTCTATTTTGAGATGGTGCAGCCTGAGCCATTCTTGAGGACAGGGTGAAGGAGGAATGTGAGGAGGAGCCATCCCCACGGGCAGCCTTGGATGCCTCAGGATGCCTCAAAACTCTGAATTCAGGCTGCAAACAGAACTTCAGTGCCGCCACAGCCATCGCAGGTTCCCAGTGATCATTTCAGAGTCTCTGTGTTTAGATTCCATCATAATAAAATGGAGCTTTGAAGTTTTCCAAGACCTTTCCCTCCTCATTTTTAATTTATGGGAATTGCTTTATCACTTAAGTTAGGTATATAATCTTCTCAGGGGCATAAAGTCCAGCTGGTGGCCAATTGCCCTTTAACCTGTTTAACAAAATTTTGTAATAAATATCTGATCGATGAATATTTGTACTGTGTGTGCTTTATGCTAACACATGGTGACATAAATGCCTAGTCAGAGGCGCATGTGTGTGGCCCACATCAATACTGTTCAGGCTCCTCTGTCTTATAGATTTATAACTGATCTGCTTTCCATGTTTTCTGCATTTGGGGGGCAAAATCCCATGTACAGTTTAAATTTCTAATATTCAAATTTATATCTAGAAGTTAGTCGCCAAACAGAAGTTAGTGACCCACCACTGAGAATTTTGCATGCAGATTTTTATGGGGTTGCACTGAGCCAAGCCTTACAAACCTATGGCGTGCTCATTTGTTGCTGCTTTTTAGTCTATTGACTGCAGAATTGTCAAATGAAAGAGGCGAGAACTTCTCACCCCAATCCATGAGTCGAAGGCAGCAGTTCAAAAAAGTTCAGGGGTTCTCCTAGCTGCTCAACTGAATCTGGACATTTCTCTCCTTCGTTTACTACTTTTTTGTGCAATGTTTTGCTCTAACCCAGGAAGGGAGGATTAAGTAAATAATGAATAAACATGTCTCATTGAAGTGACTTTGACATTTCATCTCAGTTTCCGCATTAATTAAGGTAAGATTGTCCTAGTCCCCCAAGAGGGTTTTTTTCCCCCCTTTGAGCAACTAGACTGAAATATAGTATAAAAGTGTATGAACACTCTGTTAAATGCACAGATTTAACCCCGCTGTTTTGCTCCTAATCATTATTAATTGCCTCCAGTGGTGGACATTAATTTCCCTATTGCAGCAACATGTATCTTGAGCTTGGGCATATCCTAATACATCAAGTGGGACAGGTGATATAATTCAGTTGGTCACAGCTGGAAAGGAGACAGCCACCCACATGCAGGCAGTCTGTCAACCTTAGTTACACTGCAGACACCACCGCAGCCTCCGAAACAACATTGTACATTTATCTCTGGGGATAACTTTACAAGAAGTATGGCCGCTTGATTCATCCTATTTAATCTGTTATTGTCTTAATAGCTACAAGAATCAAACAGTTGAAACTCAAAACTCTGAATTCGCTTTTAGTCGTTGAGGGAGGAATAACAGAGACATATGGCCGGACTCATGGTGCAGATAAAGTGATAAGTGCTGGGTTCAGAGTGGGTTATATTTTAAGGTAGATGTCACCCAAGGATTTGGAGTGAGCTGCTGATGATGTTTACTGTGATGCGACTTCAGGGTCCTGCCTCGTTTTGTGGACCTTTCAGAGATCTTGACAAGTTGCCCATAGCACCTTGTGTTTATATGTGACTGGCTCTTTGGAACAAAGTCTTTAGCTTTGTTTTCTTTGAAGCTTAGCTTACTGCTCCTTAGGGATAACACAGAAAACAGAGGCAGGGTGGGTATTAGAGTCCTCCGTTGTATGTTGAGAAAAGTGAGAACGTGATGAGGCTGTGTGGCATTGTGAGCCAACATCAAATCTCTGACTAGGACTCAATTCCCGAATTTTGACTCATGAGTCTGGCTCTCTCTGGCAGAGGTACTTCCTCTTCCTCTCTAGGATTCACTTTAGGTTAGGGAAATGCAAATGAAAACCATAATGAGATACTACCTTACACCTATTAGGATGGCCTCAATCAAAACAACAGAAAATAAGTATTTGGCAAGGGTGTGGAGAAATTGGAATACCTGAGCCCTGTTGGTGGGAATGTAAAATGGCACAGCTGCTATGAAAAACAGCACAGTGGTTTCTCAAAAAATACAAGAATCATATGGTCCAGAAATCCTACTTCTAGGCCCATATCTAAAAGAATTGAAAGCAGAATCTCAAAGAGATGTTTGTACATGCCTGTTCATAGAGATATAATTCACAATAGCCAAGAGCTGGAAACAACCCAAATATTCTTTGACAGATGAATGGATAAAGAAAATGTAGTGCATACGTACAATGGAATATTGTGCGGCCTTAAAAAAGAAGAAAACCCTGTCACATGCTACAACATAGTCGAACCTCAAAGACATTGTGCTAAGTAAGAAATAAGCCAGTCACAAAAGGACAATCCTATCTAATAAAGAGGGAATATGCTAATTGACCCTCATGCTGTCACAAAGATGGCGGCTCCCACAGCCAATAAGGAGGGAATATGCTAATTGACTGCCACGCCCTCAAAGATGGCAGCACCCACAGCCAATAAGGAGGGAATATGCTAATTGACTGCCCTGCCCTCAAAGATGGCAGCACCCACAGCCAATAAGGAGGGAATATGCTAATTGACTGCCCTGCCATAAAAGATGGTGGCACCCACAGCCACAAGATGGTGGCGCCCAGTCCCCTCAGCCCTACCATGTGCCTGCCTCCGGAGTCCCCCAATCCTCTCAGCCCCCCAGCTGCCCAGGGCTGGCCAGAGGCACAGGCAAGCCTCAGGTGGCGGCTGCCCAGCCACAGGGCCACCCAAGGCTCAGGTAACCAGGGCTGGCCGAGGCTTGTGCTGCCGGCAGTGGCAACAGCAGAGGTGTGATGGGGACGTCGCCTTCCCCTGATTGCCGGGTCGCCTCCTTCCCCTGAGGGCTCCCCAAGTATGAGAGGGGGCAGGCTGGGCTGAGGGATCCCTCCCTCCAGTGCATGAATTTTCATGCACTGGGCCTCTAGTTACTGTATAATTCCATTCATCTGAAGTATCTAAAATAGTCAAAATCATTCAAACAGAAAGTATAAAGGTGGGGGGAGGGAAGTGCTGAGGAGTGGAAATTGGTTTTCAGTGGGTATGGAGTTTCAGTTTTGCAAGGTGAAAATTTTCTAGAGATCTGCTGCACGTCAGTGTGAATATACTTACTCACTACCAAACTGTACACTTAAAATGGTTAGGATGGTACATTTAATGTTATATGGCTTCTTACCACTATAAAAATATGAATAGATGTGTAAATAAATAGGAAAGTCTAGAAGAAAAGTTTAAAAGAATACTCCACATAATGTTAACAGTGAGTGTTAGAATTATGGGTGATATTTTCTATTTTTTCTTCTTACATACCTATATTTGAAATTTTTCTCTATAATAATAAATTCATGCACGGGGGGCGGGCGAGGGGTCCCTCAGCCAGGCCTGCAACAATGCCAGTGTCCCGCGCCCCGGCCGGGCCTCTGGCCAGAGGCCCTCCCACCCTCCGCAGGCCGGGGCCTGCAGGACGCTGGGACCCATCGCCGGGGTGATGCTGCCAGCGTCCAGCGCCCCGGCCACTATGGGCGCTGCCATCTTTGGGACGGAGTGATGGTTAATTTGAATATTACCCTTTTATTAGATAGAATATATTGGAATTCTGTCCAGATTAATTTTTCATAGTAACTATATTTCATAAAAATGGCCCAAAGCCCAGAGGCGTCTTGTCCAAGTCACAGAAAGAGTGAGTAGTAAAACCAGGAGGAGAGTCAGTCAGTTGCTCACCCAGCGAGGCAGCAAACACAACAGCGGTCCTCTCATGCTCCGCTCCCATAGACACAGACTGTTTCATAGGGGGGTTGGCTGCGCCTTCCCTGCAAAGCATTCTTGGAATTTTCCTCACCACCTACCTCCAATGGCCAAAGTCAGGCCGTTAAGTGGGATGTAACTCCCCCTGGCGCTTCCTTTGCATTTATCACATCCTTCCTTGTATAATATTCTGTGTGAACCTGTTTTCTCCTTCTCGTTAGATTATATACTCCCTGAGGGTAGGAGCCATGTTTGCTGCATTTGTGTATATTCCCCAACACAGTGTGTACTCACACTGGAGAGACAGCGGCTGAAGGCATGACAGTGACAACTGAGTACAGGAATGAGTGAATGACATGACATGATGGCTGATCTCTCAATGAGCACATCCACAAATCAAGACAGCAGGGCAACATTTTTCTTATGAGTTCTGGGTTGGTTCTTATTTTATTCAAAACAGTGATCCTTATCCTTAAGACTTCTCTTTGATCACGCCAATTTTTATTCCTTGCACTTAGCAAGAATTATAATAAGAATTATAAATTTTGTAACTATGTCATCTCAGTTCCATCTTTTAAATATGACTATGAATCCATTTTTACCTCAATAAAGGCCAGTTTTCATCACTCTAATTTGCTTTAGCATGGAACACAGACATTTTATATCCAGACAGGACACATGGGTTATAAAATGACCCTGCTCCATGTTATGTCTCCAACCTGGTCTCAGGGGGAAAGTCACGGGTGGGTTCTATCTTGTATATTGGAGATGCCGCTTTGTGTAAATAAACTTTTCATACATTACAATATGGGTGTTCCCGGTATCAGTGTTCCACAGAAACGTGTCAGCAGGGTCTATAGAAAAGCCTTCTCAATCAGGTGGTACCCAGCCACCGTTTGCACAGTTTGTAAATTTTCTATTTCAGGTTTTCTAAAAGTGAAGCATGAGGTTTTATCTATCGGTTTGTCATAAGATTGGGGGGGGGGGGGGGTGTCACAAATACATTCCTGGCTTCTGCACGAGGCACTTGAATAAATCAAACCACACAAAGATTCTCGGGATTTCCTATGACAAGCCCCAGGTGTGCGGAGACTGTCACACCTTCCCTGCTTTCACCTCCCCTGCTTTTCCAGAGAAGTTTCTCGCAGGATCCAGGCCCTCGGCCACAGTGAATTCCTCTCATTCTGCTTTCTCTTGGAAGAGTTCGAGCTCCTCTGCAGAGCCGGCCTCCAGGGCCTTTGTCAGCTTGAACTCGGGGCCTGGCGTGGCTTTTGCGGCTGTTCCCGAAGGGTGCGTGGTCCTTTGTCGCCTCTGAAGAGTCAGGGCACAGAGTTTGCACAGCCAGGTGGGGATGCGGGGCTTCAGGTGGCGGGTCGGCCTGTGCCGCCAGCGCCGCCTCCCACCTGGACCTCCTCTGGGGTTGCTGTCAGGGACTCATGCGTGACATTTTTGTTATCTAGGCAGAAAGTGTGTTTGGGTTAAGCTGCCAGGGTCACCGTGTCACTGAGCCCTCTGCTGAGCCGGGGACAGGCACTCCCTCTCAGTGATCGCTGCTGCAGCCAGGGATCGGCCGCCTCTCAGGCAGCCTCAGTTCCCAGAGCATCGACAGCGGCGCGGGGACTGGGACCAGCATTGTCTCCCAGCCCCGAGCCCCGAGGAACAAAGCCTGCTCCTGAACATGCGCGTGGAGGAGCGAGATCGCAAACCACCCTGTGACTTCAGAGATGCCTTTGCAACAACGTGCAACCCTGCCGTGAATTAAAAGAGTTACACTTGGAAGCTAGACTTTGATGCAATATGTTGTTTCCATTCTTGGAAATACATTCACAAGGAGCTAATAAATAATCCATGAATGCTAATCTTTTAAAGTCATTTCAAAGGGATGAAGTCAGCCTGGATAATTGTAAATGCAATGGCTCAACCCCAACTCCATTAAAATGGAAAGGTGTGAACTGATTAGACACTCAACTGCTTTTGATAGAAGTCTTAAATTCAAATGCCACATCATTTGTTTTTTCGCAAGTGGAGTAATTACAATAATATTTTCTTCATTTTTAAGGTCAGCTCTCTTAAAGCCTACATGCCTGTGCCTGATTTAAATGCAGCCAGAACCACTTTCCTTGCATTCATTGATTAAATGTGTATGTAGCTTAAAGGTAACATCCACCCTTATTTTCTCTGGAGGGGAAATAAATAAGTATTCCAGGTGTCTAGCTACAAAGATGAAAGGGAGAGTTGTAATATTTTTTTCATTTCAGATATTACTAAGTGAAACTGAAATTAACATGATTTTTCACCCTAGTAACTCTTCTTGCTGAGAAAGGTAGCTTTGCGTAAAACAAAAGTGTGTTCTTACTACCGTAGCTTCAAACCTATTGTGATCTTAATTTTTAAAACAATGAGAAAGAAATCACTCGGTGATAAAGCCAATACTTCTAACATTCTTGTAGCATCACTATCCAAAGCAAATGTTGTAAATATTTATCTCCTGTGGGAATTGGGGTATATTAAAATACATATAAAAATCTGTATTTTTTTTAGGATTTTGGTGAATATCTGAAAAGTTCCCTTTAAGAGAAAACTATACAAGATTTGATTGTTTTAAGCGGGCCTGGCATTTTAAATGAGCCAGAAAATAACAACTGATCTCTGCTAACCATAAATGAAAAGGTTTCCTTTTGCCTCCTCCCTCCTGCTGTGGGCTCCGGAAGTCAGTCACTGGGCTGAAGTTAAGTGACAGAGCCGGAAGCCGTCATTCCATGTCATTCCATTTTTTTCAGGCTGGCAAGTCTGGTTGTAACCAGACCCCAGAACCTCCGGATGCTCTTATGTGCTGTCAAAATACTGAAATGTCCTTCGAGCAAGCAGCTGTCTGTCTACTTTCAGAATTTTAGCAAAACAAAAGGATCAAGTACAATTCAACAAAACCAGGTAATGCTGACCAGATAGGAAACCACTGACTCAACTGGGTTAAGTCTGGGTAGAGCTCTAACCAGGTCTATCAGGGTTACTAGGGAGCAGCTTCCCAAACACATGTATTCAGAGATTCTGGTTCCAGGGTCCATGGCACCAGGGGTCCAACCCTCAGAAGGACCCATTCACAGTTTATTTGTCGTCTGTTTAGGTATTAGAAAATGTAGGGGTGAGGTGGGATGAGGGCTAGACGTGGGAATGTTTAACAGAAGCCAGGGTGAGGCAGCCCTCTGAAAGACGCTGCCTGGACACCCGGAAAACTCACCTCTGCGCGTGAGTCTTCCCGTGCGTGGCTGGGTGACCTTGGGTCCACAATTTGTCTTTACAGCTTCCTCATCTGTAAAACAGGATAATAATATTACCTCCTTCCTAAAACTGTTAGGACAATTAAATGAGCTAATGAATGTAAACCAAAAGCAATGAACCCTGTTTAGTACATAGTAAGTGCTAAGCAATTATTTTTCATAGATTTGCAGACCATCTACAAAGGGGGTCCAGGGCTGGAAAGGAGTTTAAAGGTCTTCTAATCCAGCATCTCACACATATCCCATTGGAAACGTGAATCTGTGGCTCAGAGCCAGGATTAGGGAAGCCCTGTTCAGAGAGCAGTGAGAAGACTGGTTGAAGGCGAGGCTTAGAAGATAACCTTGACAAAGAATTTTGAAAGTCATCACAATAAAAAATGGGGCTCCTTTGTGGAACCTTCTGTGGCCGTTACATGCTCCAAATGTTAGTGTAGGGCCTGACTGACTGCCGGCTGTAGAACCCATGAGAAAATCATGGTAGGGGTATGAGGTCATGTGGTCTTGACCTTGTGAGGGCAGTGGGTTTAGAAGGAAAGAGCCAGGAGGGAGGAAGACTGAAGTTTAAAGAATGAATTAATGGGGTGGCACATGAGACACAAAGTGGGGGGTTAAGGGCTCTGTGTTTTGAGTCCACGCAGGAATCTGTGCAGGCTCTGGTGATGAAAATGTCTGCAGGGGTTTTTCAGGTTGTGTTGTCCTTTCAGTTTGTACTCATTTGATTGCCTTCATGTGTGTGTTCCTCATGTAGACTCACATAACTGTGAATTCTGTATTCCTAGAAGCATAATAAAAAGTCGCTGGTGTTTATTGAGAACTCACTAGGTGTGCGCCAAGTACAACATTAACTTATTTGGGCCTCACAACAACCCTAAGGGGTAGGTACTGTCATTATCCCCAATTCACAGATGAGGAAATTAAGACATTGAAAGGAGAACCTCATAACCATGTCTGACAAGTTTAGCTAATTCCTAGAGTTGAGCAAAGCTGGGTGTGTAGAGAAGACATTTGACCCACCATTGACACCAACACACCATGCAAATAAGCAATTATGGGCTTGGAGTCTGAAAAAGGAAAAGAAAACACACACTCACATGTACACCACACACTTGTACACACACATACAGGAAGACATGCTTGCAGAATGATAAGTGCTTAAGAAAAACTAAAGGAGAGAGGATGCTGCTCTTAAGCTTCTCTGAGAGGCAGTACCCGCAGGGGGAAGACCTCCAGCCCTGGATTCCCACACTTCTGAGTTTGCGATCCCACTCGGCCACGTCCTAACTACCAAAACCTGTTTTATGGACTGTGTGATGGGAGTAATAAAAGCATCAAAGCATCATTATGAAGTTTTGAAGATTGATGGGACAATGGAAGTAAACTAACCACAGGAATTATTCATTAAATGTTAGCTAGCTTTGCTGTTATAATAGATATACTGTGCCAGTGTCATGATAAAGGTACACTGTAACCTTAAAAGGATATGTTACTGGAGCATCGTACAGGCTGCATAGAGGTGAACTGTTATTATTATTACAATTGTTAGTTCAGCCAGCGTAGCAATTTATCACCACAATGGCGAGAATTTGCCAATCTGGTTCTTGACGGTGGATTTGCCGGCCTTTGCTGCTTGCTGGTCTTCACTGGCATGGGGTTGGGGGGCACAGGGTTCTGTCAGATCTGGTATTTCCAGCGGAGCCTCCCCACCCCAGCTGCCAATATACCAGAGGCCCTGAAGCCAATGCCCTCACTAGAGTTCTGTAGCATTCTCCCAGCCCACCTTCAGAATCCCCCAGTATGCCAATCAGGAAAGTTTCTGCTCTAAAATGAGAAGAAAGGAAGTAGGGAGGTAATTTAATACCGAAGGTTTTCCCCACTGGACATCTTTACGGCCTCGTACTGAAGGAGGGTCCTTTCTGACAGCACTGTTCTATTTGTTTCCCAGTTTGGTGGCACGTACAGTAGCGTTTTCATACTGAAAAATGAAGGCTCTAAAATTAGATGGTGGCCGTAAATGTTTAATGGGTGCCTTGCACCGTTTATACTCCCCGCTTTACCTCTGGGCTGCACTCCGCTGGGACAGCTCGAAGCTGCCGGAAACTTGCAGCCTGATTTGCAGCCAGTTCCACTGGCTGAGGAGTGGCCGCCCACCCACAGCTCTGCAGGCAGGCAGGCAGGCCAGCAGGCTCCGCCCCTTTTCCAGGTGTCATCACCAGCTGCTTCTGCCATGGTGGAGAAGCCACTCCCCCTGGGACTTCTTAGACCCCAGCTGCCTGGGGTCAAGTCCAGCTGTCTACTTCCCTGCTGTGTCACCCTGGGCCCTGGCTTGACCTCCACGAGCCCGTTCCTCACCTGTAAGGTGAGAATAGCAATAGACTCACCTGCTCCAGTGGTAGGAATTAAATTAGATAATGTACAGGAAGGCTCTGGGCATACTTGGTAATTCCTCATAAGTGTGCACATTACTACTGAGCAGACTGGCCACACCCTCATGCCATGTGCTATACTGGTGCTATCTTGTTGAATCTTCACAACCCTGAAAGGTCGTCACTGTTCCCATGTACATGTGGGGGCAACTCAGGGTTAGGGGTAAAATCACTTGCCCCCAGACCTATAGCTGATGGGTATAGAACTGGAATTCCAATGTGGCCTGTCTGATGTCAAGGTCTTACTCTTCCTACCTCATGCACCACACAGAGGCCTCATAAACAATTCCTTTCTCTTGGGGCTTAGGGTCTTGACTAGCTGTGGGTCCTTCCCCACAAGCATCCCAGCAGGCTCTGCTCTGGGCTTTGTGGTTCCCCCAGAGCCATTTGTTAGGCGCTCCCTTACCAGCCTGGCTTATCTGCTTTGGGGCAGGGCCTTCCTGGCTGTGGGTTCATGACCTGGCACAATTGCTATGGCCACAGTGAAGCCACTAGCTTTGCCCAGGAGCCAGAGAAGAGGCGGGAAGGGGCTTTGGTTTATATTTCAAAGGCTGGGGTGAAGGGGTCAGCCCCCCAACTTCCTACCTGGTTCTGTCTTTATTCTTTTGGTCCTCTCATTATTTCCAGAACTGAAAACTGAAATAAAGTGATTTTTCCTTCTCTCATACCTGACTGCTCTCTTTTGCAAATGGCAGTCCTAGGACAGCCATCCAGTTGCTTTTTCCCACCTGTGCAGGCCGGCTGCTGGGGGTTACCTGGCACCATGGCCCCGTCTTCTGCCTCCCGTCTGCACTTTCCTCTGAGGAGTCACTGCTTCTCTTCTCTCAGCCCTTGGGCTTTGGTAAGACAACCCCCACCTCCCACTCCAGGCTCCTGGGCATAACATGTGACTCAGCCCACGCCAATCAAAGCATCGCCCTCCACTGACCACAGGATGTTCAGGAGTAGACATCGGCCAAAGAAACCTTTGCCAGGACTTCTCAAACATCATTTTGAATTGGTTGCCATCGAGGGAGGAAATAAAGTTTCCATCCATAGTTACATACTTCTTGGCATATACTGGGTACCCCTGGAGTTACATGTCCCCCATTTTGAGAAGCATGGTCCCACAAATTCTCAGCTCCTGTGTATTCCATATAAAAATCTCCACAGTACAATAAAGACCCAGCTTTTCAGCCCCCATCTCTTGCCATACTGAGTTACTTGCCAATTCTGGAAAAAAACATCTTTCCTTCTTCTAGATCTTTGAACAAACTCTTCCCTTGCCTAGAATGCATTTCCTCCTTCTATGCCTCAAAAATTCTACCTATACTTCTATCTAGACCCACATCAAATGTCTGCTCCTCAAGAAGCATTTTAACTTCCCAGAGTTTTAGTTGATTTCTCTTCTGTTAGAGGATTTTATCTTGATAAGGGTTTGTCTGGTTCTCTCTTCCTCTCTGGATTGTGAGGACCCCTAAGGACCTCTGTAAGTCCAGAAGCTAATGCAGGGCCTGAAAAAAGGCTTATTGGATAGATAGATAGACCATTGTGTTTAGAAAAAGCATCTTGTTCACCTACCAAAGCATCCTGGCCCAACTGGCATCACTTTCATGTTTCATTAATAGTGAATAACACATAACCTGGTTCCTACATGGGCTTAATTGTATTTATTAATTGCCAACTTTATAACAATTCCTTTCACTGTCTGTGCCTGTTAAAGTCTTGAACACTTAATAAGAAAGGGAAAGCCCGCTGCTCTTTCTCTTAGTCTGCTTGCTTCCTGACGGCTGCCAGGGAGGAGTCGATCTTAGGGCTGTGGCAGAAACCGGCTAGCTGCCCACCAACCCCATTTTCTTTCCTTCTTGTTTGCTCAGCTAGACTATATTTCCCAGCATCCCTTGAAGTTGGGTGTGGCCATGTGACAGAATTCCAGCCAGTGAAACATGGACAAAGTGACACATACCATGAAATATACCAAGTGTGGCCCATGAAAACCGCCCACATGAGATCGTTGTGTTCTCTTTCCCCAGCTGCTGGCTGGGAGAGATTCCCGATGGGGATCGTGGTAGTGAGGCTGGGGAGAGGTAATAGACATTCAAGATGGAGGGAGCCTGGGTCCCTGAATCACCATGTGGACAGCCACTGCCAAGTTTTCACATTGATCTAGGTTTCAATGAGAATCGTTACATTATACTCTTAAACCCAGTGACGTGCTGGAACTGACTTATTCTAGTCTGTAAAGCCAATGATTAAATTTTGACGAATTTTGCACGTCAATTGTTAAATACGGTGATTATAAAAAGTTAAATTTTAAAAACTAACAATGACATGCATTATAATTTTAAATAATATTCAAAACTCCTCCTGACCTTATAATTTTACCATATTTAACTGTTATGTACTGCTATTCAGATTACTTTTATGAAAATACTATGTCATCGAAGTGTTACAAATATCTCTTCCCAACTCTGCATTCAGTGATGTCACATTGTGGCTTGAAATCAGCCATGGTGTCAGTATTTACACCATGGAAATTGGCAAACATTATACACCAGGATTCCCCTCACCCTCACTGGAAAAGGTTAACCAATTGCCAGAATACCATTCTAAGGCTTATCTCTAACAGGAGCAAATACTTCCCTAACACGTTGACTTGCTACTTCAGGAAAGAGCATAACAGATTACAGGCACCGTGGCTAAATGCAGCTCGACATAGAGGAAGAGAGCCAGAGAGCCCTCCGCAGCAGCCCAGAGCCCTGGGAACGAAGCATCACACAGGGCTCCATACACTCAGGCTGAACGTGACAGTGTGCACTTGAGATCCTCACTGCGCTTCAGAGCACGAGATGATTAGGCCGGAGGCACAACAGTTGTCATTGCAGGCCTTCATGTTTACTGGGTGCAAATAGCGGGGAATGGAAATGTGGGCACTGGGTTTCAACCCACATCTCTTGCTAGAGGATACAAAAGTGGGGACACGCTTTGTTCCTGCCCAGATTCTTTGGGAAAGAGGATTTGTCCACGTTTTAACTCTCAGCAAGTGCATAGATTTTGGCACCCGTGTCTGGAGTGGACCTAGGCAGTGCAGAGAAGCCAAAAGGATGGGAAGTCCAGGGCCAAGGCAGACCCTGGGCTGCAGGTGTGAGGACAGCAGGCTTTGGGCCCGAGCCCAATCGACAGCATTTGAATTCACCAGGTTTGCACATGGCAAAATGATCGAAATAATTATCCTTTGTGGAAGCCATAATATTTCACGTGGAGGAAGGCAGTCAGATCCTGGGGCAGCTCGGTCCTCCTCCGCAGGATATAAACTGCTGAAGTAGACCCCAGAGTGCAGGGCCATTTGCGAGAGACATCACACAATTTGCAGGACGTTCCCGTGCAGGCACTGGATGGACTAATTCTGCTAATAGAGTCTTTGATTTAATGGCACATTAAAGGGGACGGGGAGCGCCGCGCACATCCTTCAGCTCCGCGGCTGATGGTCACCGTAGATACCAGGAGGAAGGAGTCCAGCCCTCCTCGGCTTCACCAGGGCAGTGAGAGGCGCGGGAGCGGACACAGGTCATTTTGCAGGTTGGGTTTGGGTTCAGGAGTTTGGAGCAAAAATCATCAGGTGAATGCAGTTCTTTCGCACTGACGCTATGGCAACTGCTTGGAATGGCTGCTCCACACAATGATGATGAGTTTCTTTCCCTTTTTATTAAAAAAAAAAAAAAAGAATTTTCTAGATGATGCCAGAGTGGAATAAAACAGAAACAGCAGTTCCTTAGTGGACCATCACATTTCCTTTCAGCATTATTTGTTTCCAGCCTTGTGCCCTTTGGTACCTTCTGTCATTTTTTAGTGCTTTCACTGTGCCAGGCTCATTCCATGTATGCCCAGGCATTTACATGTGTTTTGTGGTATAACCCTGCGAGGGACCTGATATTGTCATCCTACTTTACAGATGAGTAATCTGAGATGCAGAGAGGTTAAGTACATTTCTCAAGGTTGCACGGCTTGCTGGGGCCAGAGCTTGGATTTAAATCCAAATTTCTCTGACCCCAGAAGCTGGGTCCTTGACCCTACAAAGACCTGTCCTTTCAGCTGGAAGGTGGGGGACAGCAGGACTCATCAAACATCGTCACCAGAAAAGCCCAAGCCAGAAGTGGTTTGTTTAGAGACACAAACAAACCGTGTGTGTGTGTGTGTGTGTGTGTGTGTGTGTGTGTGTTATCCTAGGTACATGATAGAATTACCCAGAAATTCTGATTTATTTGGTCAGTGGTGGGTTGAGAAGTTCTGTCATTGAGGCTTGCTAACTGACTGATTGCATGGGTCAATGGATGGATGAATGAATGAATGATGAATGAACGATCACACTTGAGACACAAAGCCTTAGACTCTGGCTGACCCCCACCAGCCCTGGAGATTTATGACTCGCTCTGCCCTGGAGTACTTAGAATTTGTCTAGCATGGCCTCTTGGTCATGCCCCAGGTCAGGGGACTGTGAATTCAGACCCAGTATGTTCATGGACCCCTTGGTTGACTTCAGGAACATTAATGAACTTCTGTTTGTCCCAATTTACAAAACGAGAAGGATGATTCCTCCCGCAAGAAGGAACTGAAAAATGCTTTCTAAGGTTGGGTGGCAGATGCCATGAGGCTACAATTTGGATTCAAAAGATGCCCCCTTCCTTCTTGATCAGCTCAGGCAAGAGCTCATCTTCAACTAAGAACGCCAGAACCCGTGGCGGTTAGAGGCTGTAAGAGCACTCAGGCCCAGCGACCGCAGGTAACACCTTCGGGTGCAAGAGGGCTGTCATCCCGACTACACCTCAGGCAGAAGCTTCCTGTAAGCCCATCCCTGAGGCCTGAGTGGAGCAGACCCCACCATCACAGCCAGCTCTGGGAGGCCAGTTCACAGAAAGGGCCAACCTCGTTTCGCTGTTTCCGGGAGCCAAACGTCACGGACAGAGACCCCTTGCTAAGCCTGCTCCCCTTTGTCCACCTTCTGAGGAGGAAAAAGCCAGAAGTCCAGGGGAGGTCAGCTTGCAGAGCCCAATCTCTCCCGCTATCAAATGGCTGGAGGTCCCCTGCATCTGAAACGCCACAGATGCCTGCTCTGCCTTCCAGCACCGGGCAGGAGAAATGAGACAAACAAGCTTGGAAAATAAATCTGACTCTCTGCCGGCTCCAGGAGCCAGCCGACAAGTGTTCGTCCATCTGCCGCGAACATTCACGCTGTGAATTCGTTGATTTGATAAGACCCTCGCATAATTGATTGAGGACGAGACTGGCTCCTTGACTGGCCTCTCTGTCTGTTGCCTGATATCTTCCCAGCGCTGCTCAAACCGCTTGATGTGTGACGAAGAAAGAGAAACCAAAGATTGGTCTGGCCCTTATTGATGGAATGACACATAGACTATATATCCTGGGATAGTATACTTTTTAAAAATACTTATTTATTGATTTCAGAGTGGAAGGAAGAGGGAAAAAGAGATAGAAATATCAATGATGAGAGAGAATCATTGATCAGCTGCCTCCTGCACACCCCCAGTTGGGGATGGAGCCTAAAACCTAGGCTTGTGCCCTGACCAGAAATCAAACCATGAACTCCTGGTTCATAGGTTGATGCTCAATCACTGAGCCACACCAGCTGGGATGAGATAGTATATTTTTTTGAGTTCTTGAATGGCAGAAACTGTTCATTGAGTGCTTCTTTCCACTAACATATTTGCCTTATCTTCACAATATTGCATGCGTTCTCCCCACCCTGGCTGTCCGATTGTATTTATAGGTAACAAAAAATAGCTAGAGGTCTGTTGCTATACCTGAAGTCTGTCCCTAGTAAGAGGGACACAGCAGCAACCATGGACTGGCCTAGAGCAATGCTAACTGCAGAATTGTTGTTTGAGATATTAGCCTGGGAATAATACTGATGTTACTACTGATGCAACCTCAACAACCCATCCACCTCTGTGGCTGTGGCATTCAGATGTCACCACCATTTCATTAAATGGTATCAAAACAGCTGTGAGGGTGGCTGTTTTGTGTTATCGTACAAAGTCATCATAACTTACTTTACAAAGCAGCTCTTACGGCAACCACAACAACCCACCCGCCTCTGCGGCTGTGGCATTCAGATGTCACCACCACTTCATTAAATGGGATCAAAACAGCTGTGATGATGGCTGTTTTATTTTGTCACACAAAGTCATCATAACTTACTTTACAAAGCAGCTAGCAGCTAGCTAGCAAGCACGCCTGAAATGGATAAGCTGATCGCAAAAGGGTGAACATGACAGAGGAACAAAACAGGGGCTGGTGGAATTGGGAGATAGCTAGGAGTCGTGGCTCACGGAAAATGACCCAGAGCACATGACCATATGGTTATTGGCAGTTGACTATGAGGCAAAGATATACCCTAGGACAAATTGAGTTTAGCATCTAATAAACAAAACCTAGATACTAAGATTCAATTCAGTCTAAAATTGATCACTAACTGGCCACTCCTAGAGACAGAAGTTCAGGTAATATAGTACTTCTAGATCTCCTCTCCTACCTGCAATACTCACCTCCCTCCCAACCACCCCACCCAGCCCTGAAGCAGCATAAACCCCATCAAAACATGGTTTTTACATCTTGGAGACATGCCAACTTCTTCAGCTGGACAGCATGGCCAAGCCCGTGCGGCTAAGTTAAGTCATTGACTTTCAAGTGAAACAGAGGCTAGATTTGCATTTTGCCCGTGATGTTTATTAGCTGTGTGTCACCAGGAAAATTTCATACCTCTATTATCTCAGTTTACTCATCTGTAAAATGGGCTTCATGGGGACAGCAGATCTTGTCAATGCTCTGCCCTTATCTTAAACCTTACCTCTTCCAACTGCATTCTTTGCCTTAAAGCTTTTTCTGGTGGTCAGAGCCCACTGTGCCTTCTCACCTGGCAGGATGGATGCACCAGAGAATTAATATTCTGGGAGAGGAGCTCTCAACCAATGAGGATGGGGGCTGGTGTATACGTTGGTACTGGTATATAAACACCTCAACGCCCTGGCCCCTTGAGTGGAACTCTAAGACACAGGTTCTACATCAACTCCCAGACTTCTACAGCAACATCAATCTCCAGTTGATCACAACATGACTTGCTTAATAATAAGCCTTTGTTAGCTGTCTCCTTTCCTTATCTCACTTCCCCACTCACCTTCTGAGGTTTCCTGAAATCATCTCCCAGATAACTTCAGAGTGCCTTTTTCTCATTGGCCTCTCCAGAGAGAAAGCCTGTTCTAATTGGTCTCCCCATTTGATGTGCTTTTTTTAAGCCGGTGGTCAGGGACACCCTGCAGATCTGTACATGAGATTGTCCAGTTCCCAGATATGTTTGGTCTCTCTGTCCTCAAGACCCAGCAATACTCCTTCCCCAAGTGGTATACACGTCTGCATTCATGCTGTTTGATACTGGAAATAGCCTAGGATTTCCTTTTGAAAACTCCATTATTGGGGCAGTGAATTAAGTTGCACAATGCTATTTCCTTTCTGAAATTGGTACATTCCGTCCCACATCATACTTCTACAATGTGGCGGATCAATACTACTCTGACAACATCCTCTCTCTGAGGACAGCACAGCAAATTTCTTTATCACAAATCCCATTTTATTCTTGACTTTCAGTATATAACTGGGAATATTTTCGCAGAGGAAAAATATCCATGAATCACGTTTTCTCTCTTAACCTTGTAGGGTCGTATGAGCATGCAGGCATTCAAAAAATGAGTAACTATATGCCCAGCCAATGTGGCTCAGTGGTTGAGCATCGTCTTATGAACCAAGAGGGCTTTGGGCTCAATCCCCAGTATGGGGTGTGCAGGAGGCAGCCGATCGATAATTCTCTCTCATCATTGATGTTTCTATCTATCTCCCTCTTCTTTCCTCTCTGAAATCAATAAAAATACTTTTTTAAATGATCAACTATACACCAAGCATTTAGGGTTTCTTGGTAATGGGACTAGTTGAGAATTAGCAGTTATTAGTGGGAAAGTTGAAGCCTAGAGCTTGTTAGCACATTTAGTTGGAGCAACGGTGTTAATGAAAGTAGTATTTGCACTTATGCCTCATCAAGGCTAAATGAAACTAGGTATAAGAGTTAGGTCAAGTTCATCTTCTGGGAGGAAAAACAATTCAGAGCACATACTCTCCTAACAGTGAGACAGTCACATAAGAATAACAGCCAATATTATTATTAATCCTCATTATTTGAACTCGAGCTTTTGGGTCAGGGCACCTATGCAAAGGAGTACCTGTAGGCCTGGGCCCCGGGAGCCAGATACAGCCACACCGCATGGCCATGGCACTCTGCAGAGGTGCCATTTCCTAGATAGCAGCACCAGTGCCAACTCCCGCTGGAGAGCTTTCTCCTCCCTGAGGGTCTATAAACCATGAGACGCCTGGTAATTCTGATATGTGTCTCAGGGTAACACTTGTTTCAGTTCTTCCCCCTTTTAATCAGTTCAAAGTCAAACCCATTTCAGCGCTGATGTGCCAACACCGCCCTTAGGGAGTGCTCACAATCTGTTTTCCGCTCATTTGAGGGATTTAGGAATGCCCGATAGACAGTATCTTATTGGGACCAATGAAGCCTATATAAAGCTTAAGGGATGTTGACAAAGTGGCTCTTGGCTTTCGTAGCATTTCTTCCTCCGGTGTCCTGAAAGCCCATAATTTGTCCATGGAAAGGGCCGCTTCAGAAAATTGCACTCTTTATGGTGGCAATTCAGTCTCACATCTGAGTTCTTGATAGTAAAGTATTTAATGTAAAAGTATATTTTGATATAAAGTCTGTAGGAACACACTCCCTCTGTTATTCGGGTGCTCTCGCCAAGCAGAGACCTTGGGGCTGGCTGCTTCATGACTGTTTCGTTTTCCCATTCAATCCATTTTCACTGAAAAGGAGACATAAGCAGTGAAGCCAATATCGTTTTATTGGATCCAATGCACTGCCACTAAAACAAATATATGTACACTCAGGCCAATACACTTTTATTAAAACAAATAGAATTTAATTCAAACCAGCATTCAATACATTTTCTCAAAGCAATGAAATTAAGCTGTGCCAGTACTTCTGCTCAATATGTTTTCCCAATCAGATCCATTTGAACAAAGTGAAATATATTTATCATAGATAACACACTTTTATTAAAAACAAATTCGCTGAAACCAAGTTTTGCTCTGAACTGATAGATAAAAATTCTAACCAATTGTCCAATTAGATCATAAAAACGGATGTATTTTTATTTTTAGCAAAAGCATTTCTATTTAGGTTCACTTTAAAGCACACTAATGAATAATAAAAGTTGCTCCAACAATGTCTTTAATGGAGTATTTTCTCAAAAGTGTGTCCCTTGGGGTTGAAGTACAATCTAGACAAAGAAAAAAACCACTTAGGGAAAAAGAACAGTGCTGGGAATCGGGTTACAATACATTCAGATTCGCAATGATTCCATATGTAAGTCTACCTATGTGGACTTAGAGTGAAGTTGTTGGACACGTGCGAATGCAAAAGACATGTTTGGACACAACATGGCTGAGCACCATGTAGTTGTGTACTATATCACATTATCCCGAAAAACCCTTCCTTATAGGCGTTCAAACATAGATTCTCGTCCACCTGAGGTTCACTAGGGATTGTTCTGCACAGGGAGAACTTGATGGAAGAGTGTCCAGTTGGACGCAGGTGCAGGTCCACTGGGCTCCTGAGGCAGGCCCTCAGGTAGAGAAGCACAGCCAGAGCAGTTAGAGCCCAGCCCCTCGGGGCACATCAGGGCTTTACTTTAATCCATTGCCTAGAACCCCTTCCTGTTTGCCTCTGCAGTGATCCCCATACTCTGTCTTATCTGCTTCCTCCCTACCCTAAGGCCACAAGTCTGTATGTCTACTGCCTTCACTAAGCAGCCCAGGAAATGGTCTTTAAATCAAGACTGTGGGTTCCCAGTACTACTTCCTCCTTCCTGCCTGGCCAAGTGCAAGAAGTACAAATTATGCCCATGAGTCACTGGGCAAATAATTCATTGACCTCTGAGGCACCCTGGCCTTGAATGGACCCGCCCTCTGAAACACAGCTAGTCACGAAGGATACTTGGAGCACAGTTAGCACAAGATGTTCACCACAGAATTATACATGAAGGTGAAATGTTGGAAACCCAAATATCTAGCACCTGGGGGATTGGCTAAATACATTGTAATAAATCTTCCCAATGTATTCTATAGTATTAGGTATTAGTATCAGCACAGTGTTAAAAGCATTCAAAGTGATATTGTAAAGATGGGAAATGCCCGTGGTATATAATTAAATAAAAAATGCTTAACAAAACACGATACATGTAGTACCTTGTCTTTTTAAAATAGACATACATGTCTATGCATAGACAAAATGATGGGATGACACTAAAATGTTAATAGGGTTAAATGAGTGATATTATCGATTTCTCTTCTTTCAAAAATCTGCATTTTACAAATTTCCTATAATGAGCATGTATTACTTTTGATATAAGAAAAAATATTTTAAAAGTGATTATTTTTGAAAGATGGTGTTAAGTCCAACCTGGTAACCAAATACTGGGTCTGCCTCTGTAATCTGAATTCTCCCATCTTTTTGAAAAGGGGCAGCATTCCACCTCACTTTCCTTTTTTAATATATTTTTATTGATTTCAGAGAGGAAGAGAGAGAGAGAGAGAGAGAGAGAGAGAGAGAGAGAGAAGCATCAATGCTGAGAGAGAATCATTGATTGACTGCCTCCTGCACACCCTCCACTGGGGATTGAGCCCACAACCTGGGCATGTGCCCTTGACCTGAATCAAACTCAGGACCCTTCGGTCCACAGGTCAACGCTCTATCCACTGAGCCAAACCAGCTAGGGCCCACCTCACTTTCCTTGTCTTTTTGCAAGACTCTATTTGAAGACCTTGTTTAACTGGCCAGCCATCACGCACTTATACAAGAACCCAGGTAATCAATGTCTCTTTGAGTTTGTTCCAGAAGCAGTGGCCCAGCAAAAAAAAATGCTTTACCTTGTCAGATAATATGAACTGTGTCCCCCCCCCCCCCCCCCCCCCCGAGATTTTCCTCATTGCCTTAGCTCAAGCCATGCTTGGCTGTTCAAATGATCTCATCTCAGATGTCTGGTAACATCTAATGCCTTTACTCCTTTTTAGTAATTAAATTCTACTTTCTTCCTCTATGTTCTGGTTTTTTATTGTACTGATTTATTAAAAAGATTCAGGTTTGTTTTGGGAAAAGATTTGAATTTTTAAGAATTCTATAGAATGCTTGCTTTGGCAGCACACATACAAAACTGAAACAAAAGCAGAGAAGATTAGCATGGCTTCTGCACAAGGATGATACACTAATTTGTGAACCATTCCCCATTTTTGATGGTTGCCAGAGGTGAGGGGTGTGGGGGGGGAGGGGGGAGAGGCGGTGAAAATGATGAAGAGGAATAAGAGCTACAAACTTCCTATCTAATAAAAGAGTAATATGCAAATTAACCATCACTCCGCTACACCCACAAGCCATGCCCACAAGCCAATCAGGAGCGAGTATGCAAATTAACCCAACCAAGATGGCTGCAGCCCCAGAGAGAGCAGGAGGGAGGCTTGGGTTTCCCAGGCGATGGAGGAAGCCAAGCTTTCCGCACACCCTGGCCGGCCCAGGCCTCCGCTTAAGGCTACAAAGTTTCAATTATAGAAGATACATAAATCCCAATAGAAATGTCTGCAGCCACAGAGCTGGAGAGAGCAGGAGCCTAGGGTTGCCCCCGGCGATGGAGGAAGCCAAGCTTCTGCAGCCCTAGCCGGCCCAGGCCTTCGCTTAAGGCTACAAAGTTTCAATTATAGAAGATAAATTAATTCCAACAGAAATGGCTGCCGCCACTGAGCAAGCAGAAGGCTTGGCTTCGCTCCAGATTACAAAGTTTCAATTGTAGAAGATAAATAAATCCCAGATACCAGGGCCTCCGCTTGGGTCACCGGGGGGCATGGCTGGCCTGCAAACCACCACAGGCCCCTTGCCCAGGCCACCCCACGCCCCAAGGGAACCCTGATCCGGGACACCCTTCAGGGCAAACCAGCTGGCCCCCACCCATGCACCAAGCCTCTATCCTATCTAATAAAAGAGTAATATGCAGATTGACCATCACTCCAACACACAAGATGGCTGCCCCCATGTGGTCAAAGATCCTGCCCCCATGTGGACACAAGATGGCCACCACAAGATGACCAGCAGGGGAGGGCAGTTGGGAGGGACCAGGCCTGCAAGGGAGGGCAGTTGGGGGCGATCAAGCCTGCAGGGGAGGGCAGTTAAGGAGTGACCAGGCTGGCAGAGGAGAGAAGTTGGGGGCAAACAGGCTGGCAGGGGAGCAGTTAGACATCAATCAGGCTGGCAGGGGAGTGGTTAGGGGTGATCAGGCTGGCAGGCAGAAGCGGTTAGGGGCAATCAGGAAGGTAGGCAGGTGAGTGGTTGGGAGCCAGCAGTCCTGGATTGTGAGAGGGATCCCAGATTGGAGAGGTTGCAGGCTGGGCTGAAGGGCACCCCCACCCCATGCACGAATTTCATGCACCAGGCCTCTAGTCTAGTTATGAAATAAATAAGTCACATGGATGTAATGTACAGCACAGGGAATATACTCATATACTCAAAAATATCATAATACCTTTGTATGGTGATAGATGGGTTACTAGACTTATCATGGTGAACACATCATCCTATATAATAAAAGGCCAGCAACCGGAACAACCACTTGACCAGTCGCCATGAGGTGCCTTGACCACCTCTTGGTCCTTTCCCCCCCGGCCCGCCCCCCAGCCCACAGGCTCCGATTGCAGCATGGCAAACAGGGAACCACATGAACTGAGGTGAGTGGCGAACAGCTGACCGGAGCCCTGCTGCAATCGAACTGGCCTCTTGGTCCCTTCCCCTGGCCCACAGGCTCTGGGGAACCGCAGCCATGCCGCGATTGGGAACCATGACGAACCTGGGGGTGGCGGTGGGGTGGAACTGGGGACTGGCGAGCAGGCAGAAGATGGCCCTGATTGCAGGCTAGGCCTAGGGACCCTCCCCGTACACGATTTCATGCACTGGGCCTCTAGTAAGGTAAATAAATGTAGAATCACTATGTTGTATACCTGAAACTAATATAATATTAAAAGTATATGTCAACTATACTTTTACCGATAGAAGCACATCCCAAACAAACACAAATATTTGACCATGATTACACGAAAAAAATTCCTGCTGCCTTCTCGGGGTCATGGTGTGTCACAGAGCCCCAGCTACACTGGGTGAGTGACACCTGAGGAGGAACTGTGGAAAAAAAACTGAAGCTTGGGAGTCATCTCATTCCCTTTGCTCAGGTACAAGGTCCTCTATCCTCTGCTTGGCACTGACAGGGGCAGGTCAGCTTCCCTGACTGGAGGATCAGCTAGGGCGCCCCTGTGGCCTGGAGGTATTGGACAGTGAGCCCAGGAATGGAAGGCGTCCTCTCTCCTTCATTAGGATCCTCTGTGTACCCTGAGGAGAAGGTTTGCTTTTCTGGACTTCTTCATGCATGTGGTTCTTAGTCATGGGTTCAGCCCCTTCAATTCAACTGTGTCCTTATTTGGATTTTCCTGCCTCCCCCTGCGAGGCGGGGAATGGGGACAAGAAGAAGGAGAGGGATGGTTTGGTGGTTGGAAGAGAAAGAGAAATACAGACAAACAGACGGGACAACACAGAGTACACAGGACATGTTTAATTAATACTGACATTTATCCCGCTGCAGTTGAAACACTGGTGGAAAAATTTGCTGTTCATTTTATTGTTTTAGATGAAAATGGCAGAAATAAATGGAACCGTCAAAGTTATAAACCTTCCCATCTTCATTAAAAATAAAGAGTTAAGAACTGAACAGCAGTAGCAAGGAGCCAAGGTGTTCTGAGATTTCTTTTTCTTCCCCCCTAAGGCAATGTTCCCAACAAAGACTGTCATCTAGGCATTGGGTTTTCTGTCCCACTATTATAGTCATTTCGCTTTCTCCTGCCCTGGCAAGGATCGCTCAGAGCCCCATCCACACCCCCAGGACAGGCCTCTTCCAGCCTGGACTTCTTCATGGGCCAGTCACCCTCCCTCACTGGCCTTCAAAGCCTCCCACTCCCCAGTTCTTCCTTCTGCCCCTGGGGAAATGCCTTCTCCAGAAGTTGTCTGTGCTTTAACCAATCTAAATCTCTTAATGACCCCCTGAGATAGACATCTCATCCCCTTTTCACAGAGGTGGACACTGAGCCTCAGAGAAGTCAAGTGACTGATCCCAGGTCACACAGCTCCTGCAGCAACTGAGTGACAGAGCTTAAGATTCACACGAGTCAGCTGACCCCAGAGCAGGTGATTGCCCTGCTTCTCGCTGCTTCCCTAGGAAGTCTCAGGGATCGTCTGACTTGATGTCGGCTGGTGCAGAAAAGGAAACTGAGGCCCAGAAAGATGACGTAGCTTGTCCAAGGTCACCTGGATCGTGTCAGTTACCCTTGGGCTCTCTCCACTCCACCACATTGCAAAGCTCATTATATTCAAATAATTTAGCCAATATATTCAGTAAAATTACTGCCACTAAAATTACTGCCAGCATTTTCTAAGAGAAAGCAGCTTCGTTCCAGTCTCATTCCCCATCATTTATTTTTTTAACCAGAGGCCTAATAAGCATCGCAGCTGTGGTTTTGTTTCATCTCCTTTCATTTCCTCTCCCTGCCCTTAGGTGGGGGTGCCAATGTATGACAACATGGCTTTAAATTTGGCCAAGAGGAGAAGGGAAAAGCTTGGAAAATATAGGTAGGATCAGCTCTCTCTCTCTCTCTCTCTCTCTCTCTCTCTCTCTCTTTCAATTTCTTTCCACTCCACTGTCCTTCCAATGTCCCTGGGAATCCAACCTCAGTCTGTTGGGCTTAGAAAGTTGCTGAAGCCAAAGGCTGGTCTACAAAGGAAAGAGGAGGCAGACACACCAGGGAACTGGGAAGAACTTTGAAACCACATCAGTTGCTGCTTCCCCTTGAGAGGGAGAAGATCAATCACCCATTTCTACCAGATTCATAGACTCTGTCAAAAAAAAGAGACCAGAGATATTTAATGTCTGTTGCAACATGAAGGCCTGACTGTTGATTGAGACACAGGGTGGTAGAAGCAGGGACCTGAGAATCAGATGGATTTTGTTCAAAGTTGGGACTAAGTAGTCAGTAGACTAACCACTCGGCTAGTGGTCTGGGGGAAGTAATTTATCCTCTCTGAACCTCAGCTCACACCCGTGAAATGGGACACTAGAACACAGTGGACTCTCAATATATATAGGGTGGGGCAAAAGTAGGTTTACAGTTGTCAGTAGGCAAAACAGTTATTCTTGTATTATTATTTACTTACCCCTGTATATATTTGATGAGTTTGAATTGGAGTATTTAAAATCATTTGGTTTAAAATAAGCAGAATAACCCAATTCCTGTTCATCTGGAATTCAATTGTCCAGCTTGGAGTTTCAAAGGCAACAAAATCTCTCTTTTTTTAAAAGGTTGTTATCTTTTAAAATATATGTGTATATATTTTTCATTATTTCAGAGAGGAAGGGAGAGAGAGAGATAGAAACATCAATGATGAGAGAGAATCATTGGGCAACAAAATCTTAATGGCTGAATGTCATTGGGGTAGTCCTAAAATTTGTTAGGAGACTAACAAGCTCCATGACGTTGGTATCCTGGAGGCAATGCCTGATGCATTTAGTTAGACCTCTGATAGACAGACTCGAATTTGCAGGACCACTCACTTACGAGTGATGGTATGCATGAATGTATGCACACTCGTGCACTCACACACAGGGCCATGAAACTCACACTAAAAGAAAGGAGGGGGGAAATCATTACATTCATCTAGCATGAGCCCTGTAGAACTCAACAGTGAGGGTAAGTTTTCCCCCTAATATCCCAACAGGCTAGAGTAGCCACAAGCTTTTAGATAATGTATTTATTATCCAAACGCTAGCAGATATTTTACTTAAACCCAGAAATGCTCTGCCAAGAAAGAAAAGGAACTAAGAAAACAGAAGGTAAGTGGTATTTCTCAGCTACTTAATCTTATCACAACTTCAACAAAATCAAGTGTACCCTTGCCTTGTCCCTGCTGGTTCTGCCAACCAAGTGACTGGACCGGGGCAGATTTAGGTTTTAAATCTCTAAATGCCCTCTAATATCATCTGGGCAAATTAACATTGTGTTCCAGCCACACAGAGGATGTTCTTTTTATTTAATTCTTTTTTTACATCCTCACCTGAGGATATGTTTATTGATAAGAGAGAGAGAGAGAGAGAGAGAGAGAGAGAGAGAGAGAGAGAGAGAGAGAGAGAGAAAGAGAGATTGGCTGCCTCCTGTACATGCCCCAACTGGGGATGAAACAGGAAACCTAGCTAGGTATGTGCCCTGATCGGGAATTGAACCCACAATTTTTTTGGTCCAACCAATCGAGCCACCTGGCTGAGGAGAACATTCTTTTCCTGTCAGAAGCTCCAGCGGCCCAATGCCGCGGTGAAATATCGGTAACCTCTTAACATTTTTCTTGATTTCTTTAAGAGTGAACATTAGATGTATTAAGAACAACAACCCAATCGTTAAGCCCCTTGCGGTTCTCCTAGGAGCCAGCTCTGTCGCTTCAATCAGATTACGGACAACTCATTCTCATCCCGGCCATCCGTCTTTTTTGTTTACGCACACACCGAGTGACGTTCATCTGAGCATCAAAAAATAGTGATCCGAATTGAGCACAACAAAAGATCTTTCATTGTTTGCAGTGTTAAGTAACATCTATTTGCTTTCATTTGTTTCCAAACAATCAAGTTCTGGGTTCTGATTAAACCTGGCACGTGTTAATTACATCTGGGGCCTGGGGTTGTTTTGCCTGCAATAAAGGGTTCCTTAAGGGTGGGGCCTGAGCTGAAACGGGAGGCTCTGGGCCTCAGAAGTCACCCGCCTCCATGTGCTTCCTCGGTGGAAGTTTCCAGCCTCAGAATGGCAGGAGCGGATGCAAGCTTGCCACCGAAAAGTGACAGGATTTTTGGTTTGGTTTTGGTTTGAAGCCCTCAGCTTTATCACCCGTTTTATGGGCTGGAGTTAAGTGGCAGTACAATGCAGTTTGCTCTCTCGCTGCTCAGCACTAACAGCCATCATGAGCCATAATTAGAAGTAAAACCACCACATAAATAACGTGGCAGAAAAATTGCCACGAGGACGAGGCAGACTTTGGCGATGGGAAACTTCAGCGGGTCCCGGGTATCCATCACACTTAAGGGGCACTGTGCGTTTTAGCCCATATTTGTCTCACTAAAGCCAAAATGGGAGCCATTTAGACTTTCAAATACGCTTTTAAAAATAGACAATGCCATTGGAAACAGACTGTCTGCTATTAAGTGTGATGGAGAAACCCTTCGCCTGGAGGCCAGGGCAGCTGCGAGGGCTGGGAGGGGGAGAGAGGGAGCCCAGAGGCAAGGAAGTGGGGAAACTGAAGAGGATGCCTGGACTTCCCCCAACAGGGAGGCCTGGAATAGTTCACTCAGAACCCAGAAGGGCTGCACCCCACGGAGCGCGAGAGGTGGACTGCGCTGGGGGAGCAGAAGCTGGTGGCGGTGAAAACGCTGCTGCGTGGCTTCCACTCGGTGATGAAGTGAGAGCCGGGAGACTAGCATTTTGAGGTGCCTGGACACCTTACATCGATTTTCCTGAATTCTCATAACGGTCTTAGGAAGTCAGAGAAAGAGAAAACGCATTGAGCTGTGCACCTGAAAATGACCTTGAGGATTTACAGCTAGCAGCCGGCTCTCTGTATTGGGCCCGCCCCTTTGCACAGAGGCAGCAGCTCTGAGTGAGCAGAAGGGTGCCACACAGCAATCAGAACCATCTCCTTTCATCTGAGTTAGACTCCCTCATGCTGGGGATTGGGAACCAGACCAAACAGAGAAAACCTGTTCCGGAAGAAACACGCTTTGTCGTGTGCAGCATTTCTCAAAGCCTGAATCGTTTTTTAAAAGAAAGTGATTAAAATACATCCACTTGCTTTTCAAAATGTCTTATGTGTTTTTCTATTGATCAACCAGAATAGTTGAGATCTAATCTTCACGTGAAAAGAGAACATTCCTTTGGATATTCTAAAAGCCCACGTATTCTCTGAAGAGGGTGGTTTGCTACCTCCTTTCTCTTCCTTCCTTGGCAAAATCCATCACTCAAACAAACAAAATGAAAAACAAAACAAAATTCATCAAAAACTCTGTGTGGAGAGTTTTTAAGAAAATTGTATCTGGCATTAAGCAGGATATTTAGTGAAATGGCCTTAACCTTCCATAGGCAACGTGGCTCTGTTTCACATGGGGATCTTCGTCTGCCCCGATACCTGCACAGGCCAGATACGGCATGACACCGACATTCCTAAAATTAAGATATGAGGTGCTCATTTGTGTGTGTGTGGACCTGCTATATTCTAACAAATTGACTACAGGTCTCAGCAAACATAGCTTTGCCAAAGTCGGTGAGTAACCCAGCATGGTTTATCTCCGGCCCACAGCTCTTTCCCTGAATTCAATACTGCAGGCACAATTTAATGCAAACCCAATTTATGACTTAATGCTCTGGGGACCGTAGTGGGAGATGGTTACATTATTCTTTTCTAATCCTATTTGTGTTTTAATTTGCTAAGTCTGTAATGAGGTGCATGCTTTGAATAGATTCAAGATCTTTCGCATTGCTTTTTGACTTTGTCTAATATAATAGATTTTACAGTTTGCATTAAATACCCAGGTGCTACGGTCAGTATTATCTCTTTATTTTCTCAACTAGAGTGACTAAAATTACACCATGAAAGTAATTGTGTACATGCGTCCTTGTTTATTGTAATGGTTTATTTCCTATTATAATTCTCCATTCGAATTACATCTAGTTCTCCAAAAGCCAATTCTCGGTGGGCTCCTACTTCCTTCCCATACAATTGTTAGTCTCCAAAGAGAATGGAGTCTTGGCTGACAATTGATTCGTTGAGAAATAATAGATTAAGTTTTCTAGTCTAAGTTATGATACTTCAATTAAACAGAAAGGGGAAAAAGTGAGGAAGAAAGGAAGAAGGGGAGAGAGGGAGCGATAGAAGAAGGGAGAGAAGAAGGAAGGAAGGGAAGAAGGAAGGAAGGAAGGAAGGAAGGAAGGAAGGAAGGAAGGAAGGAAGGAAGGAAGGAAGGAAAGAAGGAAGGAAGGAAGGGAGGGAGGGACAGAAGGAGGGAGAGAGGAAAGGAGAGAGGGACAGAAGGAGGGAAAAAGAGAAGGAGGGAGGGAGGGAGGAAGGAAGGGGGTCACCATACACTCACTATTTTATTTCTGGCGTTCGGCTACAACATACCATCCCTAATCCAAGCTGCTACATCACCCACCTTCACTGTGTGTCATTTTCTGTCCCTAACTATGTTATAGCCAATTATAGCTAAATTCTCATTTCTGTATGCACAATCAAAGGGCGTCTGGAATGCATTTTGCTATTTTCTGAATCCTATTATTGCAGACATGTTTATTACATTCCGAAGATGGCTTTCTGAAATTACATTGGAATTGTGCAACCCACCTGCCATTTACAAACAAAAGGGCCTAAACATTTCTTAACAAAGTTCATTTAGCTCCCTCCTGGTAACTTTCCCCATGTTGTCTTCTTCCACAACCATTTGTGTAAGACTCGCTGCTCAAGCCTCTATATATCTGTAAAAACATCGAAGCTCTCCTGTTAATGTTTACTTTTAAATTAATAACAGCACAGCCGGTCAAAAAGGAATTGTAAATAAACTACTGCCATCTGGGGTAGATGCTCACTGCCATGTTCATTGTGGCATTTTCTCAGACCACGTAGAAAGGGGTTGTAGAATGGATCCTAAATTATAACTATTTGATCACCCTGAAATAATTCCTCTAGGCTGCCTGTCAAAAGAAAAAAAAATCCAAGTTATGGCTTTAGATTTCATTTGGGGCCATTTTAAGAGGAAAGTGAGTGCTGTTAGAAAGACACACACTATCTATTGGAAAACGCAGCACCTCGTCATTAATTATTAAGGGAGAAATGGAAGTGTTTCTAAACCACACGCTTCCCTTTTCCCTTCCACCGAAGTTTAGACTCCTGAGTGCCCCCCACCCCCAGCTTACTTTATTACTGGCATGTGCCTGGCAGAGCCCGGGGATATTACTACCTTTTTATTTGCTATTTTTACAGGGCCCAACAAAGTGCTTTTAAAATATAGAACCACTTAATTCAAGTCAAGCTTCTTCAATACTCCTTTCATTCAAGCCCTTTCTAATTTGTTTTCCACCAGCCAGGAGCCCGGAGAAGACACTGTGATTTATGTTTTCATTTATTTATTTTATTTGGGCTTTTCATTTAAGAAAGGAAATTCTGCACAGCCCCCGCCGCCCTCAGCTCCGCATCATCTCTCCCTGCCCCACCCCTTTGTGTTTGGATCATTAAGATTCTCTCAAGGCCAGACCTTGGAGTTTTAAACAATTAACTGGGAGCTTGGACCCTGGTCTGGAGGGAGCTGGGCCTGGGGTGCTTCCAGGCACATCAAGGAAGGGTCCTTACACCACCCAGGTGGAAGCAGGCCGTTAGATGGCCATCTCCTTGAGGACAGGCTCTACCTTTCTCTTCCTTTCACACTCTCCTCCTGCCCAGTACAAAGCTCCCACACAGAGCCCTGGGGGAGGGCAGCCTTCCCCCAATGGCAAAAAATGCTTTGCCACTGAGCTTACCTTTCCAGGCAGATTCAAGGTGTGTGCCTCGGCAGCAGGAAGGATATTACTGTTCACATCAACATATCGTTTTGGTTTGGGCACTGGGCATGAATGGGGTGGAGGAAATTCCTACATGAAATTTGAGACCTTGGGCTAAAGTACTGCAGCCATGGGTTTAAATCTCAGTTCCACATCCTACCCACTCGTTTTGAGTGAGTTATTCCTCCTCTCTACACTGATCCATTGATCCAGCCAGTGAGTCAGCAAATACTTATTAGGCACCTACTATATGCCAGGCACTGAGTTAGGCAGAGTAGGTGACAGGTAGCAACACAGACCTGATTCCTGCCCTCACTGATCTAGTGGGGCCAAAAGATAGACAAGTATTGTCAGTAAAATGTGACAGGCAGGATATTAGGGGAAACCAAGGAAGCCTCCCAGAAAAAAAGTGATAGATACATGACATGAGATCAGTATCCTCCAAGGTAAAATAGGAGGCAATATAATTCCTGTCTCATGGGGGCACTATGAGAATAAGAAGATCGTTTACCACGGGGCTTTGCATTTGATCCCCACAAAAAGTAAGCACTCGGTTAAAAAAAAAAAATGGAAAGCAAGTATTGTCATCATTGCTAAGTACCATCCAGGGTTCCAAAGAAATTAGTATTAGAGAACCACATTTCCCCTTTTAGAACACACAAGCCTTACCCTGTAGTTTAATAGGATTAAATAATGTTGTCTATAGAACATTAAAGTAAATTTGAAGATAAACAAACTCAAATTAACGGGCTCTTTCAAGTAAAAATCTCTAGCAATTGACTTTTTATCTAACACCAGCTTCTCTAGCGGGGGAAGAGCCAGATGAGCCCGTTCTACCCACTTCGAAAGAGGACTCATTTCCCACATGAGCCAGGGACGTTCCCAGCAGAAGAGTGCTCCCCCAAAGCGGGCCAACCAGTTTCTAAAAGGTAATAGCATTTACTTTCCTTTAAAGATAGCCAGGAAGCCTTTCTAGGTGAATATTTTTAAATATGTCATATAATTTATAAGTTTAGAAATGCATTCCCACAGAGGCAACTTTGGCTCCACCTATCCCCAAACAGAATCCCCCTTAGGAGACCCATTCAGCAAATACTTGTTAGGTACCTACTATCTGCTAGGCACTGAGTTGCTCTGTCTTGATGGACGCAGTGTGGGTAATGGAGTTCTCCAACACAATTCCTGAAAATAATAATGTCATCAAGTGTTCATGCGCATGAACTTTGATTACTGACCCAATGTCACAGGTATTTGAGGAAAATCGTCTGTTAGTTTAGCTGTAGCAGCGTTCATCTTAGAGGAGGAAGAAGACTATCTTCATTTTAGCAAATACTTAGATGCACCATTCCAGTGCCTCCGGATGGGGTCCAAGACAGAGGGGGACTAATTGGAGAGATTTTGAGGTTCAAATGGAGCAGCCTGAGAAGCAGAGAAGGGGAAAGGAGGTTTTCGAGGGAGAAGGACAGAGCAGTTGGTGGGAGCTGTTTAAGAGGAAAGCTGGTAAAGAGGTTTACCTTGAGGTGGGTCTAGTAGAGGAACAATTCCCCAAAATGATGTTCAACATTCAGTTCTTAGTTAGCAGTTAGTTGTCTCCCAAGCTGGATCGCCAGGTAACATTTGCATAGACACTACACGGAACTGTCACCATAGGTCAGTGAACATGGCATTGTGTGAGTAGTTATGAGAGACCCTCAAGGAAACTGGGGGGTGTCTTGGTGGCCACAGAACAGAGAAGAAATAGCAGCCTTGAGGGTCCAAGTGAGATCCAGAGGTCAGTAGGAACAAGGTATTAGAGGAAAAGGCCCCCAAGAATGTGATTCCCTAGAAAGTCACAGAAATCATGGGCAAAGCAACGATACCCATCCAGCACATGGACAAGAGGATTAGAGCTGGTTTTATCCCATCTGGGCCACGTACTACATGTAAACTACAGCACGCCCTTCATTCTGTCATCGGGAATTCTTACTAAGTCCAGGTAACCTGAAAATTTAAGCAGCTCCTACTGGATGAACCCTCACTTCAGGTTTTAGAATAACTGACCACGCGGAGATATTCTTTTTTAGCATTTCAGAGACGCCAGCTTGGCTCGTTTGTACTATCCCTTTAAGTAGTACTATCCCTTTAAGTAGTTAATAGTACTATCCCTTTAAGTAGGAGAACCCTGTCATCAATGAATGGTTGCTGATTTAATGACTAATTTATAGCAGAGTCTCTAATGACCTAATAGCTCATTAGGGTTGACTGAGCCAGCAGGGGTCTTGGAAAATGTTTTTTATTCCACTCTGAGGCTTGTGAGTTTTCCTGTACATACATCAAACCGGGGCCCAGGTTATTAAACTTACAAATGTGAAACCACAGCAAGAACAGGATGGACCTATACGACTATAAGGACAAATATAGAACCCGCATGACAGAGATTTATAACACTGCCAAAGTTGTATGATGGGAAGCGAGAGAGAAACATGCTGGAGAACAAATGGGTTCCCAACAGGTAAGATCTTACGCCAAGAATTGAGTCGTCACCATGATAGTATGGGAACAGCTCAGAGGGAGTAAGTTCACCATTTGGCCATCATTTAATAAATCAATTTTTATTAAATACCTATTACTCATAAGGTAGTACATATAAATGCTTTATAGATGTTGTAGCAATTTATACAATTGTTATGGTCATTTCACATATAAGGAAATCAAGTCTCTAGCTAGTTAGGAGGCTCAAGAGAGTTATATAATCTACTAGAGTTATATAATGCACTGGAGGGGGCGGTCCCTCAGCCCGGCCTGCCCCCTCTCACAGTTCAGGAGCCCTCAGGGGTGGGAGGCGACCCGGTGATCAGGGAAAGGCAACGCTCCCATCACACCTCTGCTGCTGCCACTGCTAGCAGCACAAGCCTCGGCCGGCCCTGGTTACCTGAGCCTCAGGCTGGCCTGGGTGGCTGGGCAGCCACCATCCGAGACTTGTCTGTGCCTTGGGCTGGCCCTGGATGGCTGAGGGGCTGAGGGCGGGTCCGGCTGCACTGCACACCTGCCACCCACCTCGGTGGGGCTGAAAGGACTGGGGGACTCTGGCAGGGCTGAGGGGACTGGGCACCGCCATCTTGTGGCTATGGGTGCCATCATCTTTTATGACAGTGTGATGGTCAATTTGCATATTCCCTCTTTATTATATAGGATAATAATAAAAGCATAATATGCTAATTAGACTAGACGTTCTTCCAGACAAACTTTCAAATGAAGCCGGGGCTGTGAGGGAATCCCGGGATCCAGGTGCCTGCCAGCAACCAGAGGGAAGCCCAGGTCCCTGGTGCCAGAGGGAAGCCAGTGCTGGCAGCCGGGGGAAGGAAGGCCTACTCTTGTACAAACTTCATGCATTAGGCCTCTAGTATATAAATAATATATACATTGAGTGGCCATATTATTATGATCTCTGAACGCATAATAATCTGGCCACTCAGTATATATCCTATATAATCCTATATAATAAAAGGCTAATATGCAAATTGTCCCCTTGACCAGGAGTTCGACCAGCAAGCAGCAACTGCCCATGTCCCCTCCCCCTGGCCAGGCCAATAATAATTGAATAAATTGCTACAACAACCCATGCACGAATTCATGCACCAGGCCTCTAAGACATACACACACACACACACACACACACACACACACACACACACTCTGAGTGGCCAGATTATTATGCATTCAGAGATCATAATAATCTGGCCACTCAGTGTATATGCCAGGTAAGGAACAGATCTGGGACACAAACCCAGGCCTCTCTCCAAAGTTTCTGTTGTGTTCGGTTCAGACAACTCAAGTATCTTGTTTCTTGGGAAATATTTGTGTCTAAAGATATAAGGAAAGGCGATTGCTGCTGATATCCAACCAGAAAGAAATAGCCAGTCCTAATAGGGTGAATAATTAAAATATTCAGGTAAGCCCCAGGCGATAGTGGTGAAGAATTCTCATTCATGTTCCTCTTTCCACCTTAGCCCTCCACTCCTGGGCTGTCACCAGGATGCCCCATGGATGAATGAGTTCCCTTCCTGTCAACAACCTTCATCCGCTGATGGAGCTGGAACTGCCGAGAAACAGAGAGATGAGAAGCAAAGACCTGGAAGACTGATCTATGGGAACCAAGTGTCTCTAGTTACATTTGAGAAGATACTGACATTTTTGTCCAACACAACCAACCCCACCTTATGTGTAAGCGAAGCTGTAACTGAAAGCAATCATCAGAGAAGCAACTTAATGTATCAAGAGCATGGCCAACTGATAGATTTTGAAAAGAGAGGCATGTCCATACATTTGGCCAAGATATTTATTCTCCAACTTCCATCCACCAGGGCTGAGGGCTGGTCCCTGAGGCACTAATTCCCTGGCACTTCCAGCTCCGGCTGGCCCAGGGCAGGCCCTCTGGCAGAGATGCTCGCTGAAGGATGCTCAAGACAAGGGCCAAGGGGGTATGAGCATGTCTTGGACAACATCTGCTACATCTGCTTTCTTCCTAGAATGACCAGAACAGCCCCAAGCCCACATCTGTTCATGAGCATACAGAACAGGAACCTATTTTACCTTAGGAGCGTGTGGCTGATACACCCTCTCCCGTACCGGGAGAGTATATAACATGAGCCTAAACACGCGGAAATATGTCGTGCTGTGGAGAGGCAGCTGTTCACCTCTCTTTTAAAGGGTCCAGGCAATGTTGGTTGACCTCCATTACAGAACGGGCATATATTAGCTGAAATAACCCTTTAACAGTTTTTTAGTACCCAACTATATGTTCTGTTATAAGGAATAGCAAATGTTTAATCATAAATATTTTAATGGCTTCAGGGATTCATGGTATTCAATGACCGTGTTAAATGATAATAATCACATCTGGTTTATTACTATAGTAATTCAGCAGCTTCTCTTCAGCCGTTATTTTTTATTATATGTGCTGTGCTACTGTCATGGTCATTTATAGCAGTAATATTTTAAAGTGGCTCATTTGTTTGTTTAAGGACAGCTTCACAATATATTTCTGCATTAATATACATTTCACACTATTATTTCCAAGCTGCCACCGGAAAATTGATCCTAGCCTGTTACGACTGGAGAGGTTGGAAGACACGAGAAATACCCAAGCAGAGATGGAGTGGGCGCCCAGATGGGGCTGTCCTGGCGCCACGGGGGTCATGACAACTGCCATTGAACCTTAAGCATAAGTGAAGATGTGCACGAAGAACGAGTTAAGCAATGATAACTCTAAAGAGAAGGCCCTAGATTTGGGGAGGCATTTCAAGGGAAATACCATCCCAGACGCCAAAAGCATCTGGGACGAACCCGAAGACGCACGGCTTGCAAAGCCCGAGGTGTTCATCAGGGTTTGGCAGGCATACCGTTGCCATGACAAAATAATCGTGAGGGCGCGAAGAGTGAGGACATGTGCACTCACAAGAGTGAAACGAGGGCAGATCAAGGTTATCCGCTGGATGGCTTACACACCGACATCCATTTCAAATCTGCTCCAAGTAGGCGCTGGGAGGGAATTGCAGAGGCCGGGGAGAGCAGCGCCCCATCCGCCCCCTTCCCTCTGAGGGGTCCAGAGCACCAGGTGCTACGCGGGGCTCGCGTGTGACGCCTGCTGCACTCTTGCCCCCTATGTCACAAGGTGTTGCTTGCGATGAGGTAAATATTGGCCTGAAATCAGATCTTGCTCTGCAGCGGGGAGTGGGGGGAGGGGGGATTCTGAAGAGCCCAGGAGAGTTGGTTTTCTGGAACCTGCTGCTGAGCCAGGGTGTGGGAATTCAGAGGAGTGCAGAGAAAACGGCCAGGCCCCGGCTCCGCTTCCTCCTGGCTGGGTCCTGATTGGTTGGGTGCCGGAGGGCAAATGGCTTCTGCGGCTCTGAATGATGTATGGCTGTAAAATGGTCTGTAACCAGAAGTGCCAACTGACATGCCTGCTGATTTAACGGACACCCAGGGTTATGTTTGCGCAGAGACGCTTAAATAAACACGTGCTAGGCTTGAAGTCGTTTACTGAGCCATCATTTCTCTCGCTCGTCTTTTCCATTTTATTTTACTTCATCATAAAAACGGGGAGAGTACAACTGTGATTCCCTTTTTTATAACAATGAAGATTTACCCATTGCGCTGGCAGCTCCTCTTTTTTCCCCCCGCTTTAGGGATTCTGGCCCCCTTCTCCCTCTTCCCACCTGCAGGGGGCGCTGCAGTAGACTTGCCGGAGCCCAGGCAGGGTTGGCAAGCGCAGCCACATGAATGAGTTGCCTCTTGGGAGTGGACGGGTTGTGGTCTAGCTGCTTTCGCATTTGGTGGATTAGGAAAAGAAAGCCCTGAGGTCGCATTTCATGGCTGGAATGGGAAGATTTCTGTTCGGCTGCAAATCAGCAAAGGCACCAAAGTCACGGAAGATGATCTGCTCTTGATGGTCCTCAAACTCAAAAGCATCCCATGAGCTTACTGGTTTTTTTCTGATCCATTGCTATGCCCATAACAGTGATGCTTAATGAAAAGCTAGATTTGGGCCTGGAAGCTTAATCGAGACGATTGTTATAGCGCTCCTGAATGGTCATTAGAGGAATATAAATTTTACGGAATGCAAGTTTTCTCAAATAAATTGATCAGAAATCCGTAAGACATCATAGAGTAATTCCTGGCTCTATGTGTAGAAAATATCCCATAAGGTCCATTTGACTTCATATTCCAAGCTAAGTCAGGGGTGGCAAATCAAACCCCATTTTTTCCCCACTGGATTTCAACTGGGCCCCATAATCTCTTTCACAGGGGCCGCCAAGCAGGCACCACTTGTTGATCTGAGTTGGCACTCAAGATAAGACTTATTTGCCGCTCCTGTTCTGGAACTTGTAGCTCTTTAAGAAGAGGAGTTTATATAGAACTTCACCTTTTCGCACGGCCAGTATTTTTCCTTTTTTCACTAGTAAGATTATCTGTTTTTCAAAGAGTATGTAAACCCATCTGATTCTGGTGCCTTTTGCAATGGTAAATCTTCAATCAACTTTCTTCTCTGGTAATCCACTCAGGTTTCAGTTCTTGGGTCAGTTTCTGCTAGGAAATTGTTTCTTTTAGGTTTTCAATTTTATTGCTATTGAGCTGTAGGTAGTAGAGTCTCTTACATTTTTAAAGCAATCTTTAAACAAAAGAATCTGTGACAGAGACCATAGGACCCCCAAAGCTCTGGCCCTAAAGAAAACGTTTGCTGACCCCTGATGAAACCAGTGAAGGCTATACTTTTCCCTCCGAGTACAGCTTTCCCGCCATTTCATAGATGCATGTAGTGTCCTGCTTTCTCTTGCTTCTTAGAAACTTCATAATTTACCTTTTCATTTTCTCTTTTACCAAAGGACTATTCAAGACTGTACGGTATTTGAGTTTTCTTTCTTTGCTTAATCCCTTCACCTTTTTCACCCAACTCCCAACCCCCTTCCCCTCTGTTTCTCTGTTGACTGTGCAATACGTTCCAAACAAAGAATGTATCAGAAAAATAAAAATAATAATTTAAAAAATGTAAAGAGTGTATTGCATAATGTCTAAGTATATTTTTATTCACCTTTTGTGTATTCGTGTCTCATGTTATCAGCTTATAATAAGAGAATGTGTCCAATCTCTATTCTCTAGCTTGATGTATTCCCTTCCAATCCTGCCTGTCTGGTCCTGGAGGCACTGGGGTTTACTACCAATATAGTATTTTTTTTTTTTTTTTACCTTTCTAAACCCATTCTCCTGAACATATTTTTTGTCACTGACGATTTTTTTTGAGATATAATTGTCATGTAACATTGTGTAAGCTTAAAGTGTGCATGTTGATTTGATACATATGTATATTGCAAAATGATTACCACCAGAGCATTTGCTAACACTGCTATCATATCACACAGCTCTGAGAATAATTAAGATCTAGTCTCTTAGCAACTTTGAAGTTTATAATACAGTATTGTTGGCTATAATCACTACATGGTGGATTAGATCTCCAAGATATATTTATCTAGTAGTTGCAGAAATATGGAAACACTGGTCTCAGGGTCTCTCCATCTCCCCTTCCACGTGGGTCTTGTGGAAGTGGCACTTACTGAGCACTTCATATATGCTGAGGACTGCCAGAGCCTTTACAATCTTAGCCCCTTTGTTTATGACAATCACATGTGGGTGCGATAATCCAGGTGAGCAGCGAGGGCAGTTGGGATTGTGCCTTTTTTACAAACAAGAAAACTGAGGGTCCATAAAGTAGATCATTTGCCCAAGATCAAAAAGCTAGTGAGTGGCTGAATTAGGGTTCAAACCCAAGTTCTGCCTGCTGCAAAGTCATGCTCTCCATCATTATTAGGTCCTGCCTCCCTCTCGTCCATACCTTCTTCTCCAGTCCCTCCAAACTCAGTCTCCTTCCCCCACTTAGGTCTCCCTTTTTGTTTGGAGGGAGGGGTCTGATAGTCTCTCAGAGCACATAACCCAACACAGCGTAGATTTTCCGTCAGTGATTTGTGCGATGATGGTGGGGATCTCTCAATAACGCTGATGCGATAATGACTGCTCTCTTCCCGGGGACAGAGACACCTTAAGTAAAGATGCTGGAAGAGTGTGATGCTTAACTTAATGGGTGAGTTACTGAGAATAGAACACTAATTCTGTGTTACAGAAAGAGAAACTGACAGACTGGGACAGTGGGAACACCATGTGAGTCTCTGCTATGCCCAGCCCAGGAAGGCCTAAGTCATCTTCTCAGAAGGAACGGTTGGGGCCATGGAGCCATTCTTCATGCTACATGCAGGGCCCACTCTTTGTCACAGGCCAGGTGACTGATGATGGGCTCCTGCAGTAGGATCCTGCCCTATTTTAGGAGGCAAATTCTGGCACCTGCATTGAGAATAGACTGTGGTGGGACAAGGACAGAAGCAAGGAGACCAGGTGCGATAATCCAGGTGAGCAGCGAGGGCAGTTGGGAAAGAAGTGGAGGTCATGGGGGTAGTGAAAAGTTGGGGGGGAGGGGGTGCTGGGTGTCTTTTGAAGGTCTTTGGAAGTGAAATTCTCCTTCAAGACAATTGAGCTTAATTCTGCACAGTTACTGGTCATGGCTGTATGTTATTCACAGGGATTTAGTTAAATGTGGAATCCATGACTAGAATTTGGTGGCGCCGGAGTTTGTGGAAAGACAAAAATGTGTCTGGCTTTTAATCTAATTCCACCCCCTTCTGGGTCATCTTCTACAAGGAAAAACCCCTGCAGGTTCTGGTTGCACTCCACACTCACCCTTCCCACAGCAGCGAACATGCCTTCTCTCCAAGCACATCCTCTTCCCCTCCCTTTCTCTATGTCCCTCCTGAGCTCTTGGTAAATTTCCTGGGGACACTCCAAAGCTGTGGGGACCCGCAAATTTTGAGTCCTTTGATTGTCACCCTCCAGTGCCTCTGGGCAGCCAGAAACCCAGCCGGCTGGCCACATGGAGACACTCCTGCCGGGCCTGGGCCGCCGGCCAGGAGCAGGTTGTGGAGTTTGCAGCTCAGCCAGGGCAGAATGCTGGAGTCCAGTCAAGAGAACAGATGTGCATTATGGACCAATCTGACCACAGAGAAACATTTCCCCATGCCTTTTAAAGGTGCACGATTGCCTGCTTAGGCCAAGGCAATTTGACTCACATTACCTTGTTTATAAACAGGTGGAGAGAGGGAGGGAGGGAGGAGAGAGAAAGAGGGGGGGAGCCTTCTTCCCTAAGGGTATGCAAACAGTTAAAGAGCAAGCCAAGGACCTCAGAAATGCTGCAGAGCAGCCTCGGGAAATGGCCGTGGAAAGGGCCCAACAGCATATTAATGGCCCGATGTTACCCCACCCAGGCCAGCAGCAAGAAGCTATCGATCATCTGCTCACTCTTCACTTCGAGGCACCTGCTCACTCTTCACTTCGAGGCACGAGGCACGAGTGGAGCTATCTTTACGCGGGGGACAAAAGCTTCCATTCCATTTAAAGGAGCCCGCCCCTGCAAACCTTTCACTCTCTCCTCCAACACCTACCCATCATCTGTTCTTCTTAATAGCACCTGCTACTTCTGGTAATGTCACAGAATCCCAAGGAAGTGGCAGCATATTTGTTCTTAAGACACTTAAAATAGAGCTGGGGGGACCAGATGTCTCTTAAGTGAAACACCCAAGGCAATCTATATATATATATGAAACCTTAATTGGCAAATAGACTAAATGGCGGAACAACTGAACAACCGGTCGCTGTGACGTGCGCTGACCACCAGGGGGCGCGCGCGAAGCATGGTAGGTGTTGGCCATGGTGGGATGGTGGAGCAGGTGAGCGGGGGCACCAGACCAAGGTGGGGTACCAGTCGCTGTCATCGGGGCGAGCCTCTGGTGGTTACTGAAAATTCTTTGCTCCCACATGCCGTGGTCCCGCCTGGTGCTCGCACCCACTGCCAGCACCTGGCGCTGGCCCCGATTGCTCGGTGCCGTCAGCAGGTGTGAGCAGCGGCTGCTGGCCTCGATCGCCCCTGAGGTCTTCTCCATCTCCCCTGCTCCTGAGGGGCAATCAGGGCAGCAGCCGCCACTTCTACCTGCTGATGGCGCTGGCCCTGCTCGCACCCGCTGCTGGCACCAGCCCCAATTGCTCTGCACTGTCAGCGGGTGCGAGTGGGGCCAGCACTGTCAGCATGTGGGAGCAGCCGTGTCAGCGGGTGCGAGCGGGGCTGGTGCCATCAGCGCATGGGAGCAGCGGCGGCGGGATCAGGTCTGCCGGCAGACAGGGGACCAGGGACCACGGTGGGAGGGGCTGGTCAGGGGCACAGAAGTGGGCCGAGACCTTCCCCTGTTCCCACCGTAGCCTCGGGGCCCACAGTTCCTTTCACGGTGCACGAATTTGTGCATTGGGCCCCTAGTCTATATATATAAAAACCCAGTGACCATTATGGCAGAACAACCAGAATGACTGGTTGACCAGTCACTATGATGTGCACTGACCACCAGGGGGCAGACACTCAACACAGCTGCCCCCATAGTGGGAGAGCCGCTCAGCTGACCCGGATGAGCGGTGCTCCCACAGCGGGCCAATCCCCGTAGGCCACGCTCCCCACCAGTGCATGAATCCATGCACCAGGCCTCTAGTAGAGTAATAATGCTGAGAGAGAGAGAAAGGAATTCATCAGTGAGACCAGTCCTGTATTCTCTCCCCTCTGCCTGGCATGTTCCATTGACCACCACTATCCACCCACCTTCTGCCATCCCACGCCACATACCTGGTGATTGCCATATTCTCCTTTAAGACTAAACTTAAAGGAGGGGGGTCTTTTGTTTAAAAAACTTTCAAAAAAATATCTGTTGTTTCACAATCTAAGATACCAGGAAGACACACAGTTTGACGTCTTCCCCTATTCTCTAAAACGTGGTCCTGCAAGAGGCCATTTGCTTTGGGAAAAAAAACAAAAAATTCACACCTGCCAATTTACCATTTCCAAAAGGATGACTCCACTTGGTTTCACAGTGAATTCCTTCCCCTTTAGAACCTTCAGGACTCCTCCTCCAGGAAGCCCTTGGTGCACAGTTTCTGTTGTCTATGTGTGCTCCTTAGCACACCATGGGCACCCATCCCTCAGCATTAAGGCATTTTAACCTAGCTTTTGGCTAGAAGGAGGTGGCTGGAACTGTACCAGAGCCTGTTTATAACAGATGTCAGCAGCCTGTGTTATAAAATGCACGCTATTTGTCAATAAAATAAAATGATCAAAGCAAAAACAAAAACAAAAAAACACATAGTACATTTACTTCTAAACTCTTTGCCATTTCACCAGACAATAAAAGAAGGTTGTATTTGCATCAAATACTTTAATTCTTAAACCAGTGTTGGATTTTGCTCTTCCTTCTCTAATGGGAGGCCAATCTATCCCACATTCTACACAACTGTGGCAATTCTAGCAGAAGAAAGGAGGAAGCAAATTTAGTATGTATGAATGTGTGGAGCTATGTGGATAAATGGCCAGTTTCCTACTTCTGGGCACATGAGCAAGAACAAAAAAAAAAACCCTCATTAAATAAGAAGCGAAGGATTCCTTCAAGGATTGGAAGGGAGCTCTTCCTCTCCTCTTCCTTCTGACTCATATGATGGCTGCATCATTATTTTCTAGAGCCTTAGATTGCCGTGAGAACATGGTCACGATGTGGAATTTTTTTTTGTATGTAATGTTTCTCTAGTTCATTGTGTGAGAAAATTTGGTTGAGAAATTGGTTTGTATATGTTGAATCTTTGGTAAAAAGTAAATGCCATTATTCAAACACTTGTGATTAGTTTTACTTGTTTAATTTTTCATTTTAAATTCATTTTACTGAGGTGTAATTACATACAATAGAATGCCTCTACTTTAAATATAAAGTTCAATGAGTTTTGACAAATGTATATACCCATCATGTAACAATCACCTCAATAAAGAAACAAACTATTCCCAACACCCCAAAAATTTTCCTTATACACTGTTGCAGTTTCCTCCACCCCTAAATCCTATAAAACCACTGCTCTGCTCTCTGTCATTATAGATTAGTTCTGCTTTTTTATGATGAAGTAGAAATAAAATCATTCATTACGTAGTCTTTGGTTTCTGGCTCCTTTCTCTCAGCACAATGTGTTTGAGGTTCATCTGTGTTATTTTGTGCACCAATAGTTCTTGTCTTGATCATCTATGAGAAACTTACAGCAACATCCTTCTCAAAGGGAAAAAACTAAAACCATTTTTCCTAAGCACAGGAACAAGACAGGGGTGTCTGCTTTCACCACTCTTGTTCAACATAGCACTGGAAGTCCTAGCCATAGCAATCAGACAAGAAGAAAAAATAAAAGACATCCAAATTGGAAAGGAGGAAGTAAAATTTATTCACAGATGGCATAGAATACCCTAAAGACTCCATCAAAAAACTACTAGATTTAATAAACGAATTCAGCAATGTAGCAGAATACAAAATTAACACCCAGAAATCTATGGCATTTTTATACACCAATAATGAATTCTCAGAAAGAGAAATGAAAAACACAATCCATTTATCATTGCAACAACAAAAATTAAGATACTTAGGTATAAACTTAACCAAGGAGGCAAAAGACCTGTACTCAGAAAAATACAGGATGTTGAAAAAAGTGATAGAAGATATAAACAAGTGGAAGAATATACTGTGTTCATAGTTGGTAGAATCAACATCATTAAAATGTACATACTACCCAAGGCAATCTACAGATTCAATGCAATCCCTATTAAAATACCAATGGCAAAAATCACAGATCTGGAACAAATACTCCAAAAATGTATATGGAACCAAAAAAGACTCCAAATAGCTGCAGCAATCTTGAAAAAAAGAAGAACAAAGTTGGAGGAATCACAATACCAAATATCAAGTTATACTGCAAAGCCACTGTACTCAAAACAGTCTGGTACTGGCACAAGAACAGGCATATAGCAATGAAACAAAACAGAGAACCCAGAAATTAACTCAAGCCATTATGCTCAATTAATATTTGACAAAGGAGGCAAGAGCATACAATGGAGTAAAGACAGTCTCTTCAATTTAAAAGGTGTTGGGAAAATTGGACAGGTACATGCAAAAAAATAAAACTAGACCACCAACTTACACCATACTCAAGAATAAACTCAAAATGGAAAAAGACTTAAATATAAGTCATGGAACCATAAAAATCTTAGAACAAACCATAGGCAGCAAAATCTCAGACATCTCTCATAGCAATATGTTTACTGATACATCTCCTAAGGCAATGTTGATTTAACTCATTGGATTTTAAAATATCAAATATTAAAACTTTAATCCAGTAAATTTTAAAAAATAAGGTCAATGCTGTTAAAGACAGATCAAATTATGGAATATGTAAACAGGCCTGGTGGGGTAGCTCTGTTGGTTAAAGTTTTGTACCGATACAATTGGATACGCCAAGGAGCACATAACAATGAATGAATAAATAAGTGAAACAACAAATTGATGTTTCTCTGTCTATCTATCTATCTATCTATCTATCTATCTATCTATCTATCTCTTCTCTCTATCCTCTCTCTCTCTCTAAGTCAATAAAAATAAAAATAAAAACAGCCCTGAAAGAAAGTACCCATTTGGGTGTGCGCCCTCACCAGGCACAGCCCTTAGAGACCGGAGACTAGGCCTGACTCAGGCTTCTCTACCCAATGCCTGACATTCATGGGCTCCCAGTGTACACATTCATGGAGGAAGAAAGGAAGGAAAGAAGGAAGGAAGGAAGGAAGGGAGGGAGGGAGAGGGAAGGAGGATTTATGATGGCAACATAAAACAAAACAGAGCTTTGTGGCTATTTCTGCTGTCCCCAGAAGAGCTATCTATTTCCCCAAATTTATTCGAACTCCCCATAGTTGCCAGGTGGTTCTTTCCTTACGTGAAACAGCAACTTGGACTAGAACCAAAAGGTTCTTATCATCCTTCAGTGAAGGCCAAGTCTCAGTAGAGGGGGCTCCTGTCTGAGTTCCTATCTGCTCCATGCCTCAGTTTCCTGATGTGTATTTAATAGCATTTCATGAGGCATCAATGAGCTAATGCTTCCACAGTCTTAAGTGGCCGGAAACATTTCTCCTGGACCCCACTCACCGCTGGATTGTGACTGCTCACCTTTCCAGGAAGGAAGAGACAGCAGCGGCTGACTCATTGCCCTCAGCCTCTGCAGGCTGCTGCTGAGATGTCCACATTCTCGCCCAAATGGTCCATCGGACCTGACCCCTCTCTGCCTCTGAGCCAGTGGGTGGCAGTACCCTCTGTGACTGGCCTGGGAGACGCCCCCCAGGGGAGGCCCAAACAGCAGCTCTGCCCAGGAAACCAGACGCAGGGCCAGACAGCACAGACCCCCAGTCCTGTCCACACACACACCTCTGAGGAAAACTGGTCCCTCTCTCCTTTTGCTTTTCCCAAACATTTTTCTCTTCGTCATGCATCCTCTACTAGTACATTGGTCCCCTGAAGTGACCAACACAGCTGATTAGCTGCTGGAAAGGGAAGACGGGAATAAAGAGAGAAACATCAAGGGCTAAAAGAACAAAGGGTCTCAATTAGATTAAGTGTCTGGAACACTGGATGTAATCAATTAATGTGAGTTGCGTTGTTGTTATTGTTGTATTATTACTATTCATGGGGGAGCTACAGCGGAGGAGGCCCCCCCCCCCCTTCTGACAGGAGTTAGAATGAGGCCTTGCCACCAGGCTGGCCACAGGGGGCCGCCTTCCTTTCCCTGCTGTTCCTGGAGCGCCAGCCAGCTCTCAGCCCATGTGACCGCGCTGCCATCCAAGACAGTTTGAATTAATTTGGGGCATGAAATTTGGTGGGATGCAGAGCCAAATGTTTAACTGAAATCAAGATGCAAACTTCCCTTCCTCTACTCGTTTTGTAAATCCTGTCAAAAATAAAATAAAAGCCATTAAGCTTGTCTGGCAACATTTGTCCTTTATGCACCAAGCTCTTCATTGTTCCTGATTCCCTCATCCTGCTCCCCCCTCTTCCTCCCCCCCCCCCCCCCCCAATATCTGTTCTGTTATATTTATGGTCCCTGAGCAGGCCCAGGACTCTGTCAGCTTTACTGGCTTTGCCAAGTCTAAAATCCCTTTTAGGGACTTATTTTATTTAAAGAGCACCCCCATTAATGGGCGTAATGGCCTTTCAATCACTTAGTATGCATTGTCAATGAGGGAGAATCGATTTTCTGAGAATTCCTGCTCTGGGAGGAAAACAAACAGCCCTTCCTTCCCGTTGCCGTTTGGCCCACGCACAGACGCTGAACCCGCTCTGTCTGGGGCTCACTGGCTTTCCTTGCAGCAGGACCGTGAGGAATGGCTTCGCCAGCGCCCCACGGAGTAAGCCTTACTCCTTCTTTCTGTGTTTCCCTTCTCCTTTGAGGTTGTAACCTGCTGGGCGGTGGGGACACCTTGCATCTGAACTTGGGATGAGGTTGAGTGTTGCTCTCACCGAAGACCCCCTTCCCGGGGAAGAAGCAGACCCCACGCCTAGGGCTTTACCAGGCCCTCTGGGCCACAGCAACAGGCGGGGAAGAACGGCTGGCATTCCAGTGGCCCCCAGGCCCAGACTTCTAAGAAGAGCCCTGCCCCTCCACAGTCTTGAGTTCCAGAACCTCGAGGCAATCATCCAACACGTATGCTCTCACTGGGGTAACTTCTAATTAGCTAAACTCTCCCCGGGGCATCTCTAATTCCATAAATGTCTGTTGACGACTTTCTGTGTATAAGACATGCTTGACACCGTGGGAGATCCATGCAGGGACATCAAGAGAATAAAACCCAGCCTCAGTCTACTCAGGGTCTGTCTCTTCCAAGTTAGGATCTTTTAGGTGGTGTTAACTAAAATTCTCTCTCCCTCTCTGGTTCTCCTCCCGCTCCTCCCCCTTCTTTCCCTCCTCCTCCTCCTCCTCTCCCTCTCCAGCTCTTCTCCAAGAATCCTGCATTAAGTCTTCACATTCTCAGCAACAACTGCTGTATTTTATGGAGACTGACAATGAGCCAGAGCCCCTCCTTGGCATCCTACATGCACCAGTCCACATCACCCTCACCACAGCTCTATGTAAGTGCTATTCTATTATTACTAAACCCCCTTTTTTTCAGAGAAGGAAGGTGAGTTTAAGAAAGGTCATGTCATTATTTATGGAGCCAGATCCATCTGACTTGAAAAGCTTTCCACTTAAACCCGATGCTTGCTATGTCTCCTCCTGCTCTTTTTAGGGTACTTTGCTCCCCAAGGAGTCCTACCCAGCAGGTACCCACTGTCCTAAGCTAAGGTAAGTGGAACAGGCTTCCTGCTGTCTGGCCAGTTAGAATAATATTAATAACCATGGCCGTCTTCCACGAAGTGCCCATCCTGTGCCAAACTCCTTATACACCTTTTTTCCACTTAATCTTCACAACTGCCTCAAGAGATGGAGAAAAGGACAATGTGAGGTTAAGGGACTTGCTCAGTGTCTCACAATTATTAAGTAACTAGAGGCCCGATGCACAAAATTCATGCAAGGGGCTGGGCCCTCACAGTCCCGGCTGTTTGGTCTAATTAGCATATTAGCTCTTTATTATATAGGATAATAATGATGAAATTGCTAGCACTGATTGCAGGCTTATTGTATGACAAGTGCTGGGCTAATGTTTTTATGTCTATGTATTTTTTAATCCTAACAAGATAATATTTATAGTTTACAGAGGAGGAAACTGAGGCTCAGAGACTAAAGTAACTTTCCCAAGGTCACCCAGCCTGCAGGTAGTGGAGCTAGCATTTGACCCACCTGGCCTGTGGCTGTGCTTGTAATGACAATGCCACAGTCACATCCCAAAGCTCACATCCTTCATATTACACCGAAGCCGCCTCCCTCCCCAAAAGCCCTTTGGAAAGTGTCCCCTAAGTTTTCCCAAAACAATAGTTGAAGACAAACCTGAGAGACCTGGGGCTTCGTGGCAGGGCTGTCTCTTCCCAAGCTCCTGCGCGGCACCGGAATCTCATTTGCATTTGTCCTTTCGCAGTAGTTTCCAATTCCCAAGCAGAACACAATTTAACTGTAAAATTCGCCTTAACTAGGCAGCTGTCTGCGGCAGTCAGGCACCAGACTCAGGTGCGACTCCCAGTAGGCGCCCCGAAGCAGCGTGCCAGCCTCTGTAAAGCAATATGAAGTCACCTCCGAGAAATTAGATGCCACTGGAAGAGGCATATGCTGCCATGCCCGCTTGTTGTCAGCTTGGAACGGCGCAGGGAGTGCCAATCATGACTCAATTACTCCCAGGACTTCTCTCCTGAAGGCCTCCCTGCCATTGATGAGAGCCGGTGCTGGGAAAACCACCAAATGTCCTGGCCCAGGAGCGTTACTTGGGATGGGATCTCGGGAGGGAGGAGTTCCAGGTTTAATTGGCTTCCCTTCACCACAGTGTCAACAAGCCATCAAAATGAGAGCTCCCAACATCCAACAAGCAAGATAACGCGATTCAACAAATGTCCTCTGAGCCTCTGCTACACTCAGGACATAATGCTAGGGCCGTGGTCGGCAACCTGCGGCTCGAGAGCCACATGCGGCTCTTTGGCCCCTTGAGTGTGGCTCTTCCACAAAATACCACAGCCTGGGCGAGTCTATTTTGAAGAAGTGGCGTTAGAAGGAGTTTAAGTTTAAAAAATTTGGCTCTCAAAAGAAATTTCAATCGTTGTACTGTTGATATTTGGCTCTGTTGACTAATGAGTTTGCCAACCACTGTGCTAGGGGATACGAAAGTGAATCAAAAGCCAATCTCAGCTTGACATACCCCTACAATTTAGGCAGGTACCTAGAAGTGCCAAGAAGAGTAAGAAAAAAGTACCCTGAGCAAGGTCTAAGCCAGTGATGGGCAACCTTTTGAGCTTGGTGTGTCAAACTTTGCCAAAAAACTGAGCATAACTCGGGTAGTGTGTCACTTTGAGGAAAAAACATTATTTCGCGATATTTATAGTTTAAATAACATAAATGTTTCATCCTCGGCATGTGGCCGCCTTAGCGGCTGCGTGTCATCAGAAATGGCACTGACACGCGTGTCAGAGGTTCACCATCACTGGTCTAAGCAATGGAGTTCAGAGACATCTGGTTAGAGGCTGTAGTTGAAATGAAGGGAGCAGATGAGATTATTGGGAGAAAGATTATAGGGAAAGAAGAGAAAATGCCCAGAAGGGCATTTATGCAGAGGCCTAAATCTGTGGGGCAGAGGAAATGGCAAAGACATCCTAGAAATAGAGCCAGAAAAGAGAGTGACAGCTCAGAATCCCAGGGTGACAAGTGTGAGGGATGTGTCCATAGTGTCCACTCAGACCAGGTTATAATACAAGAGAAAAGGCCATGGAGCCTGGAGTTTAGGAGGATGCTGACACCCCAACAAAACAGTGTTGGTACAGGGCAACCAGAGGTTTGCCCAAGGTCAAGGAGACACGTGGGTTGTGAGGAAAATAACTGAAGAGTATAGGCTGATCTTTAGAAATGTACTACACAATAAAGAGCTAATATGCAAATTGTCCTCTCGGGAGTTTGACCTCTCACTATGACATGTGCTGACCACCAGGGGTTGGTGCAGAATGAAGGAAAGCCCCAGCTGGTAGCTGGCAGCCAGGGGAAGGAAGGCCCTGATCGACCCTGATCGCCAGCTAGGCCTAGGGACCCTACCTGTGCACAGATTTCGTGCACTGGGCCTCTGGTTTAATAATAAAAGGAAATAGAGGTGGAGGTCAGTAAGGTAAGAGAGTAGTGGGCCTGAGGGACATGCTTAGAAGGATGGGGGAGAGTCAAGCACACTTACAGGTCCCGGGACAAGAGAGCTGGAAAATACAGGAGAGCATGGGTTCCTGGTAGAGTGAGCTTCTAGAGCAGGCAGGAGGGACCAAGGGCACAAAGGGGGACAAATTCACAGTGAAAAGGTGGAGAGACATTTCACAGACAGGAGCAAGGAAGGAGGGGAAGAGATAGTGCAGCCATTTTGAGATGGAGAAGGGGATGTTGAAAGAACTTACAACTGGTAACCTTGACTTTGCCATAACAACCAAAAGTGATTTCCAAAACAGTGACTGTTCTATCACAATAGTGGGGGGACTGTGCTAAAATGGTCCTCTTCTGAAGGAAGGTGCTAGAGGATATGGCAAAAGAGTCCCTACATTCATTTTTCATCAGGCAAATTTCCATCTTTTCCTTTCTTGTTGATTTTTTTAAAAACACATTTATAATTACAGTAAATTTAGCGCTTCAACCTTCCCTGTCTTTAGGAATATCTTATAAACTTTATCTCAAGGATTTGCTTCCTATTATTACCATCAACTCTAGAGTCTGTAGGGGCTAATTATTCAGGCTGAAGATTATCTGGGTCTTTCTTGTCTTCTCCCCCTCGGATTCCTTGCATCTTAGCCATTTCATTTGCTCATCAATCCTTCCACTGATGTGGGCAGGGGAAACCTGGAAAGCTCAAACTCAGATCAGTTCATTCTATTACTTATTTTGGGATCTAGCCAAATATTTTAAGATATTACCTCAAATGAGGTTGGGGGCAAACTGATGTTCATAATTATTTCATTATCCCTGAATGGAACTACCACCCACAATTAGTCCCAAAGTCAGAATGATGAAAATGTCTATGCGAAAAGAAAGACACATCTAGTGAAGGTCCTACTGGCAGGGTGCTAAAGAAATAACTCTTGTGTCATAGCTTTGACTGTCTCCTTGCTGTTCACTCTGAGTCTTGCTTTCTCATAGGGTTTAATCTAATTTGCAATTTTATATATTGCATTTTCAGATTGGAAGCTAAGAGTTAGCGCTGCCGGTATTAACAGATCAGTGGCTTTTCCAGTCCCTAAAATGTGATGCTCAGAGAATTCATCAGCATTATGGTTAGGGCATCTTTTGATGCTCCATAACCTGTCTCTCTTGTTGACAATGACAACTAGGCATGATCAGATAGTACCTGGTTTCTTTTTATTTATTACACTTTGGGAAGTGTGAATTATTTTTCTTTTTTTGTGTGTGTTTTTCTTTTTGGTTTCTTTCTGGAAAGTGTGTATTTTTAAAAGATCCAATAGGTTGTTATGTTGTACTACAGTTTTTCAAGATGTTACCATTGGGAGAATATGGATAAAGAATCCATAGAACTTCTCATATTTTTGTTAATCTACAATTGTATTGTGAATGTACTATTCTCTCAAAATAAAAAGTTTAATAATAAAGTTTCCAAGAACTTTTTACCATCAGAACAGCAAAAACAAAACAAAATCTAACAATGATTTTCACATATTCAATACAATCCACTAAAATGGCTAAAATTAAAGACTGACAACATCAAGTGTTGACAAGGATGTGAATGAACTAAGAAGGTCCTATCCTGCTGGTGGACTATACAACCATTTTGGAAAACAGCATGGCAATTTTTTGTAAAGTTAAACATACACTTATGATATGACCTAACACTTCCACTCCCATGTTTTTACTCAAGAAAAGTGAAAACATATGCCCCCCCAAAAAAAACCAAAAAAACTTGTATACAAATGTTGAGTGCACTTTATACATAATAGCTTCAAACTGGAAACAACCCAAATGTCCATCAACTAGCTAAACAAATTTTGATATATTCATGCAACAAAATACTACTCAGCAAAAAAAGATTAAAACCACTGACACATATAATATGAATGCATTTTAAGAACATTATGCTGAGCAATAGAATTTACACACAAGAATACATTACTATATGATTCCATTTATTTGAAATTCTAAAACAAACAATGCAATCTATACTAACAGAAAGCAGACCTGTGGTTTCCCGGAGACATGAGAGATCAGGAGGGGAAATTAACTGAAAAAAAGGCACAATGGAATTTATTTGGGGGATATAAATGTACAATATCTTGATTGGGTGGTGGTGGTGATGGTGGTTACACAGGTGTGTGTGTGTTATTTTATATAAAGTATAACTCAATAAAGTTGATTGAGAGGAAAAAAAGGCACCAAGGACCTTAATCAAATAAGAAAAATAAAATAAGCCCTAGCAATAATTTTTTAATACTTAATATCTTAATTTCCTAATTTTAAAGGCTTCTTCAGCAATCAACCGGTACCCATAACCAACAGACTCTGGCTTAGATCAGCCAGTAGAGGGAACTCTTTTTCAAAGAGAGGCCCCATGAACTCAATGACCTACAAGATTAATCTCATATAAGTCTCTTATGTCTCCACATCTCTCCCCTCTTTATAGATGCAGCCACTTAGCTGCAGGTAAGCGCTTAAACTCTCCCAGTGGAGAAACCAACCGTGTTCCCATGGAGAGGCTGGGGATGGGAGGAGTTCCAGACCACAAGTCGGTGCTTTAGCACCAAAGCCTATTTCCTACTTTTTTCCCTCTCTGATCTTTAGATGAAGCTGGTGATTATTAAGAATGTTTTTAAGTTAGCCCTTCTCTTACTCCCCAGCCCCTGACATCAGAGCCCTGCCACAGTGCTGTGCCTGCTCCCCACCCACCCCACCCACCGTCTCAGTTGCCTAAGGTGGGGTCATGACTTGTTTTTGCCTGCAGTTCTATAACCTAGAGTCCCAGGGTCACTTAATGTCGGGCCACCCTAGAGCCAGCCTGGTCTTCCAATTTCCTGCAGCCAGGTTCCCATGATGTTCCATTCTGTCCATTTACAGGACCATACCCAGGAAACACCCACCCCACCTCACCCCCAAGGGACTCTGTGCTCTGAGTCTGAATGTCCTTGTCACCATCTCCTGAGGTCTTCTCAGATTTATGAATTCCATTTCATCCCCAGGGATGCCTACCCATTACCAGCTATACTCTGATTCTCAAAGACATTTCTGCAAATCATTGTTCACCAGAAACCATATTGGTGACACAATCCCAAGTTCTAAAAGGACAAATTCTGAGCTGCTGTAAAGTAATTACCTTTCTGTTGCATCTAGAATTACAGAATTTTAGAGTCAGAAGATTTTCAGAGCCCATGCGCTTCAGTCTGCCACAGCGGGCATCACTGAGAAATGTCCATGGAAGTCCTACTTCTGAATATTCCCAGTAGGGGGCACTCACTACTTTTCAAGATAATTCATACCATTATTAGCAGATATAATTGCTAAAATCTCATTTATATGGGCTTCAAATTTATCTCCTTGGAAAACCACCTATTATCTTGGTCCCTACTCTTTTGTGAGGAACACAGAATTCCTTCTTCTGTGCAATAGCACTTTAATGGTTCTAAGTCAGCACCCATGTGCTCCTCTTCCTGCTGCTTCTCACATTATTTCTTCTTCAGTATGGGGGGGGGGGGGGTCAATTAAATTCAATTCAGTTCCTACTAAGTTCTAGGTAGCATCCTGAGTGCTTAAGATGCAAAGATGAGTAATTTGTGGCCCCTGCCTACAAAGAGTTTATAGCATGAAAGGGAAGGGTTGGAGAGTCTGGGTGGACATTCAGAGGAGACAGTAGCACTGGGTGAGGAGGGAGAGACGGGGAGAGTATTGCAGGCATTGGAAATAGTATGTGCAAAGGCTCAGTGGCACGGCTGGAGAGTAGGGGTGCATGGAATGGGAGTGTAATAAGAGATGATACTGGAGAAGCAAGCCAGAACCAGGTTGTGAAGGACATTGTAGGTCATGAAGGGGGATGACACACTACTCTTCTAGTTTTAGCAACATGTCCTTGACTGCTATGTGCAGAAGTGATTAGAGAGAGGCAAGACTGGAGACAGGGATGTCCATGAAGAAGCTACCATGAGAACCAGGGAGAGGTGCCCATGGCCTTACCTCAGGTAGTAGCAGAGGGAATGACAAGAAGTGGATTCAGTAGAGAGTGGCCAAAAATATTGACTTAATAGACTTGGATGTGGGGGTACGGGAGAAGAAAATTCAACTCCCATTTTTCTGGCTTGACTGGGTGATGATGCTTTGACAAAGAAGAGAGACAACAGAGAAGGAAAACCAGACACAGAGCAAGGAGCTGGTGAGGGCAGCTCTGCAAGTTTTCAGTCTGTGGAGATGACATTTAGATATGGCTGGTATTTATTAGAGATGCTTATAAGGAAGCCTTCCTCTTACTCCTCAAAATAGATACTTAGACTAATTAAAATGTAAACTTTTGTTTCACTATAATAATAATGAAAAGGTGACCCAAAAAATGGGAGAAAATATTTGCAACCATATAACTAATGAGGGATTGGTATCTAGAATAGTTAAGGAGCTTCTGCAACCTAGCAACAACAACAAAAATCCAATTTAAATATGGGCAATGAACTTGAATAGACATTTTCCAAAGATGATACAGAATGGCCACTAAGCACATGAAAAGATATTCCCCAGCACTAATCATTAAACAAATGTAAATCAAAACCACAGTAAGATACCACGGCACACCCATTAGGATGACTTTCATAAAAAAGAAAGAAAGAAAATACCAAGCATTGGTGAGGATGTAAGAGAAATGGAAACTCTTGTGCACTGTTGGTTGGAATGTAAAATGGTGTAACTTCTATGAAAAACAATATAGTGGTTCCTCAAAAAATTCAACATAAAATTACCATATGATCCAGCAATTCCACTTCTAGGCAAATACCCCGAGGAATCGAAGGTAGGGACTCAAACGTATTTGTGTACCAATGTTCATATCAGCATTATTCACAGTAGCCAAAAGATGAAAACAACCCAGATGTCCATTGACAGGCCATGAATAAATAAAATGTGGTTTATAAATACACTGTAACATTATTCTGCTTTGAAAAGGAATGAGTTCTGACACATGCTACAACATGGGTGAATCTCAAAGACTTTATGCTAAGTGAAATAAGCCAGACCTAAAAGAACAAATATTGTATCATTGCATTTATATGTGGTATTTAGAATAGCCAAATTAATAGAGACAGTAAATAAAACAGAATTTACCAGAGGTAGAAGGGAAGAGATGATGGGGAGTTATTGTTTAGTGGGTACAGAGATTCCATTGAGGATGATAAAAAAAAAAGTTCTAGAAATGGATGGGGGTGCTGGTTACAAAACAGCATGAATTTACTTACTTCTACTAAATTGTATATAGTCAATGCACTGAATATGACCTTTTGATCAATGAAGACTGCAAATAGGATGGTGGTCTCATCAGTCATAACACAAGGCATTATTCACGTGTTGTGGGGATGCTGGTGTAAACACACCTACTGCACTGCCAGTCGTATGAAAGCGCAGCACATACCATTATGCACAGTACATGACATTTGATAATGATAACACATGACTATGTCATTGGTTTATGTATTACCAGACTATACATTATCATGATGCTAGAGTGTACTCTTTCTACTTAGAAAAAAGTTTTTATTGTGCAACAGCAGCCGTGTTACACCGGCAGCAGCCTCGTACATCTTGTGTTTATAGCGTCTCTTTCGCATCATTTTCTCTTGTGCTTGGGTTGTTTTGCACAATACCACGCAGACTTGTAGCCGAGGTGTGTGGTAGGCTGTACCATCTAGGCTTGTGTAAGTGCACTCTGTGATGTTCGCACCATGACGGAGTAGCCTAACAATGCATTTCTCAGAACATATGCCCGTCATTAAGTGGCGTATGGCTGTATTTTTAACCTTTTGCACTCGGATGTTGAGTGTGACTCGACACGGTTAGCATTAGAATAAAGGAATCGAGAAAAAAGCAAGCGAGTGCAAAGGGTTAAATGGCTAAAATGATAGATTGTATGTTGGATCTATTTTACTGCAATGAAAATCTAAGAAATAAAATCAAAACAAAACATGAAATCCAGTTCGTAGCTTGTGCCAGGTGCTTGCTGTCCGTGCGTTACTTCAGTGGATTCTCTCAATAAGCCCATGAAGCAGGGATGATTATCATCCCCATTGGACAGATGAGAAATGGAGGCTCAGAGGAGTTAAGTGCTTTGCCAATGGAAGCAGAGAGAGAAGGTGGTAGAGCTGGGCAAGGAACACAGAGAGTCTGGCTCCAGGTTCAGGTCTGTAACCTGCACATCACACATCCTCCCACCTGGCTAACAAGTGATGAGCATTACCTGTGCTTGGGTAGGGAGAGGACTAAGTGAGGGAGCACGGGATCAGACCCTGGCCTGGCTGTCGGCCCATGACTCTGCATCTTCATGATGCTGGACAAGCTAGGTACACCCAGGCCAGCACCTCTTCCTCCTAACCTTTACTGCTAGAGCCCTGTGGAAGATTCCACCCCACATGCAGGTAACCTCTCTGTGCTTTAATTTTCTCACTATAAAGTAGGATTCATGATAATAATAGTAGCTGTTGTGAGAATTGAGTAAATATACATACAACACCTAGAATAACATATAGGAAATTCCCTATAATTGTTGGCAGTTATTGGCAAACATAAGCAAGTGTGTTTTTTTTAATATTGTCTAAGCATATCTTTCCAACAAGATGGCACAGTCCTCAAAATATTTTTGCAGTCCCCATAGTGCCTAGCACATAGTATGAATTTAATAAATCCTATATAATAAAACCCTAATATGCAAATCAATTGAACAGCGGAATGACCAGACGCTATGATGCGCACTGACCACCAGGGGGCAGACACTCAACGCAGGAGTTGGCCCCTGGTGGTCAGTGCGCTCCCACAGGGGGAGCACTGCTCAGCCAGAAGTCAGGCTCATGGCTGGCAAGCACAGGGGCAGTGGCAGGAGCCTCTCTGGCCTCCACAGAAGCGCTAAGGACCCCTCAGGCAGTGGGCCTAAGCCAGCAGGCAGACATCCCCTGAGGGGTTGGGACCCCCACCCCCACCCCCCAGTGCACGAATGTCATGCACCAGGCATCTAGTTCTTATAGAATAAGCAAATGGAGTAACTAATTGATTAAATATGGTTGGATCAATGTAACTCCAGAACATTCTTGCCACAAATAAGATATTCAGTCTCTGGATCCTGGACACATTTTATGTCTCCATGAGCCTCTCTAAAGGGAAGGAGAATAACTAAGAATAAGTACTTGGAGTAATTTGTCAGAGTTGTTAACATGTATTTATGTTGAAGAACGTTTACTAGATATAAACAAGAAAAAATGAAAACAACCTAAATGTTCAACAATAAGGGAAAGGTTGAATAAATTATGATGTAACTACTAAATATTTATGTTTTCAGTATTTATTAGTATGAAAAAAATGCCCTAATTGTAATATGTGAAAAAGCAGCATATAAAATGGTATAAACCATATAATCCCAATGTTTATTTTTTATAATGTGTTTGTATTAAAGGATAAATTTTTTAAAAAGACAGAGACTTACCAAAAATATACTGAAATCATAACAGTAGCCATCTCTGATTAATGGGACTTAGGGTGATTTTTTTTCTTGATATATATTTTTTTCTGTATTTTCTAAAAATGATAAAAAGAAAAGATGAAATAGATCTGGACTATCAACCAGGGAGTTAGTAGCTCAGGAATGAAAGTACATAGATTCTATGTACATAGATTCACTGACCTAACCACCTCTGAGCACTCATCCACACCTCCACCCAGGCTGACATTGGCCACCACCCATCTCCATCCACTTTCAGTCTCTGAAAGTGTCCCAAACCTGACATGACAGCATAATCTACGTTTTGCAAATATGACTCCAATATCCAGCGATTTGGGAGCACCAATGATTACCTTAATTTTTCACATTCCCTTCAGATATCTAGTATTGGGTAAATACAGTCAACCTTACGTAGACATATTTCCACTATTAAAATCCAAGCACATTTGTGTTATCTCCTGCCCTTGAGGTACCTGATACAAGGGAAGCATGATTGAGTACCTTACTGATAAGGCTGAGCAAATATGTCTTTTGAAATAGACTATAGGAAAAGCCTAGGTTCAGGTGTGGAATACACGTTAAAATCTAGCTAAAACTGGGGAAAAGGTATGTCTCGATTTAGCAAAGTGTGACTTCTAGGATATTTGCTTAATAAGAACCATTTTATTACTCTCAAATCCAAATAGACTTGAAGCACACTATTGTGAGTGTGAATTGAGGTAGCAAGTATATAGTTGGCTCCAGCTTTGAGGCATAGGTAAGAATTATCTATAACAATAAAAGGGTAACATGCTAATTAGACCAGACATCTTCCGATGTCCTTCCTGACAAAGCTGGGGCTGGAGGGAAGCCAGCCTGGGTCCCAGGTGCCTGTGGGCAGCCGGAGGAGGGAAGCAGCCGGGGGAAGGAAGGCCTACTCTTGCACACATTTTCGTGCATCGGGCCTCTAGTTTATAATAATGAGCATATCAGTCAAGTATGACATAGTCCTTTTGATGTGCTTAAGACAACGTATTCAAAATAATAAAAGGTGACTTAGTCCCTTCAGTACTGCAATGTTTAGCAATCTTATTTTTATTCTTAATTTGCTTACATCCACCTCTCAAGGCAATCTCAAGCCAAAGTCTATCTAAAGCATCATAAATTTCAAACTGCTGAGCTAAATCGATAAGGTTTTATGGCACATCTTTTTAAAAAAGGAATAAGAGACATAATTTAAATATAGCTGGAGACATGCACAAAAGTTAGTTCTGTCTTAGCGCCTTCACTGGGATCAGGGGCCAAACAGATGTTTCCTTTTCACTCATGGGGGAAATCTCAAAACAGTGGGTGCAGCGTGGGACACGATCAATTCACACAAGAAGAAACAGGACTCCATCCCAGGACCCACACCTCCATCTAAGGACCCAAACCCCAGACCTCTATCCGGGACCCAAACTTCCATCCCAGTGCACTGACCTACATCCGGGGCCCAGAACACCTTCCGGGGCCCAGGGCTCCATCCAAGGCCCAGAACTCCATCCGGGGTCCAGAACTCCATCTGTAATGTACACCTTCATGGCAGGACACATATTTCTAAGGAGGAACTCAGACCTCCATCCTGGGCACAGACCTGCATACGGAGCTCTGACCTTCATCTGGGGCCCTGACCTTCATGGCAGGACACATATTTTCATGACAGGACTCAGATGTCCATAGGAGGACTCAGACTTCCATCCGGGGTCCAGACCTCCATCCCAGGGCCCAGACCTCAATCCCAGAACCTACATCCCCATCTGGGACCCAGACCTCCATGTCAGGACCCAGGTGTCCAAGACAGGACTCAGACCTCCATCAGGGGTCCAGACTCCATCCCAGGGCCCTGACCGCCATCCAAGACACAGACCTCCATAAAGGGCTGTGACCTTCATCCCAAGCCAGGCTCTGACATCCATCTGGGGACCAGACCTTCATCTGGGGCCCAGACCTCCATCGGGGGCCTAGACCCTCATGGCAGGACCCATATTTCCATGGTGGGACTCAGACTTCCATTCGGGGCCCAGACCTCCATGGAAGGACCCAAATGACCAAGGCAGTACTCAGACCTCCATCTGGGGTCAAGACTTATTCCCGAACTCAGACGTCCACCAGGGCCCAGACCTCCATCCCAGGGCCCTGAACTCCATCCAGGACACAGACCTGGATATAGGGCTCTGACCTTCATCCAAGGACAAGCCCTGATATCCACCCTGGGACAAGACCACCATCCGGTGCCCAAACCTCAATCCCAGGGCCCTGACCTTCATCCGGGGCCCAGAACACCTTCCGGGGCCCAGACCTCCATTAGAACCCCAGACCTCCATCCTGGGACGAAGACCTCCCTCTGGCCCCAACCCACCAAGGGATCAGACCTATAAATGGGTCCAGACCTTCATGCCATGGCCCAGAACTCCATCCCAGGACCATGACCTCAAACCGAGAATCCAGTACTCTATCGGTTGCCCAGACCTCGATACTGGCCCAGATGTCCATCCCACAATCCAGCCCGCTAGTTGGGGTCCAGACCTCCATCCCAGGACCCAGACATCCCTCCAGGCCCACACCACCATCCCAAACCCCAGACCACAATCTGGGGCTCAGACCTACATTCGGGTCCCAGACATTCATGCCAGGCCCAGAATTCCATCCCGAGGCCCAGACCTCAAACCCAGAAACCAATCCTGTATCAGAGGCCCATTCCTCCATCCTAGGCTCAGACCTACACCCCTGTCCCAGACCTTCATGGTAGGGCCCAAAAGTCCATCCCTGGGGCCGGGCATGGGAACCGGAGACAAGTGCTGTTTTCAGGGACCAGAACTCCATCCATCGTCCACACCTCCATTCCATGACCCAGCGGTCCATCCCTTGAATGAGACCTCCCTCCAGGGCACAGCCCACCCTCCAGGGCACAGACCTCCATCCGGGGCTCAGACCTACATCAGGGTCCCACACCTTCATGCCAGGGCCCAGAAGTCCATCCTGGAGCTCAGACTCTGAATCTAGTCCTGTATTCATGGCCCAGACCTCCATCCCATGATCCAGACATCCCACCAGGGCCCAGACCTATATCTGGGGTTCAGATCTACATCCGGGTCCCACACCTTCATGACAGGGTCCAGAAGTCCATCCCAGGGGCTAGACATCGAACCCGGAAACCAGTGTTGTTTTTGGGCCCAGACCTCCATCCATGGTCCAGACCCCCATTCCATGACCCAGAGGTCCATCCCAGAAATGAGACCGCCCTCCATGGCACAACCTTCCATCCTGAGCCCAGACCTCCAGCCGGGGCCCAGACCTCCATCCCGGGCCCAGACCTCCATGCAGGGTGCAGACCTCCATCAGGGGGAGCCCCAGCTAAAACCCAGACTTTGGCTGGTCCTCAAAAACTCTGCTGTGGCCGCTTATCTTGGAAATAGGGCCCCCTCTCCTGCATGTGTGGGGAGCCTCTCTGAGTCATGGGCATCTGCTTGGCAACAGGCCCAATCTGTCTGGGTCCACCTCAGGGCTGGCCCTGCTTGCTCTCTGAGGCACCCTGGTCGTTGGAATGTGAGCCTGGCCTATACCCAGAGGTTGATTTATCGCCTCTGAAAACCACACCAGGCTTTTCAAATTCAGTTGTGCTAAGCAGCTCTGCCAGGGTACCAGCTCACCGGTGTACCCCAGGAACCTAGAACCCAGCATCCCTCGCCTTGGCCCCCCTCCCTCAGGCGCAGACACAATAACACCAGCCCTGTCGGCATCGCCAGCAGGGCCACTGGACAGGTCACCCAGTGCCATTTCCTCCTCACTCCGGTGCACAGAGGGCTCTCCCAGGCCCCTTCCTGGGCTCCCCATCGTCACACATCTCCAGAGGGCATGCGTGGGGCCAGGCCCCACCTCCTTGGAATGTTCAGGAGACTGCGCTGTTTCTGCCCAGCGAGCCTAGAAGCAAGGCTGGAATCCCTCAGGACCAAACAAACCCAGCCAAACTCAGCGCAGGACTGGGAGCAGCCCAACCTGGGCCCCCAGTGCTGAGTCAGCGTGCCACCTCTCCTTTTGTCATCGTGTGTCAGTGTCACTCAGCCCGAATGGGACCCAGGACAGAGGGGACTGGGGCAGTCAGGGTGAGAGGAAGCAGCTGAGAGAGCCTCCCTCTATCAGAGTCTTGGAGGAGCCCGGCAGAGGGGGCGCTGGGAAGATGTAAGCTATCGAAGGTTCTAGTCAAATATTTATTAGTTAATTTAAAAAGAAGAAGAAACAGGAGGGCTTCATCAGCTCCTGAAATACTTTAGGGGAGGAAGTTGCTAAAAAAAATATTTGCCTGAACCGAAATGTGTTGCCTCTGTGAGTGTGTCACGAATTTCATGAAAATAACTTCCTTACCTAACATTTGTTAAGTGCCCCTTGACCTCCTCTGCTTTATTCTTCTCCGCAGCACATGCCACTTACTTCTTTACTCTTGTTGTTGTCCGTCTCCCCAAATTAGAATGTAAGCTCCATGACGGAATGGATTTGGGGGTGGGGGTGTGTCTAGTTTTTGTTGTTATTGTTTTGCCATATGCATTTAGAATGTGTCAGGACATTGGAGTTGCCCCCCCCAAAAAAAAATATTTGTTGAATGACTCAAGCTCCCTCATGATTAAGGGGCATCCTCCTGAGCTATTTATGGTGAAGTGCAAAGAGCACTGGATTCAGAGTCCCAAGTAGCACTTTGCTTGGCTCCTAGTAGACACTGTTACAACGATAACTCTCCTGATCTGTAAAATGGGGGTAAGAGTTTATTGTGGAAGCAGTTGTGGCATCTTAGCTCCTCCGTAACTCTTTTTTCCTTATAGCTGGTGTACAGGGGGCTGAGACAAGGCAGTAAGAATCCTAGCCATACAGGACAAGGGAAGAAATCATTTGATCTCCCGTGAAAAAGAAAGGAGACAGGAATCTGGGGAGAAGTGTATGTTTTTATTCTGTCTTGTCACCCTGCCAAGTCAAGACAGAGTTTGAGCAGAGAGGCAGGGGAGAGGCAGCCAAGTGGAGCAGGTGAGCAGGCCCCCAGCTTCCCAGGTGACAGGTGGAGAAAGCAGTGTCGGGCTCACTTCAGCGGCCACCTTGAACGGAGGGACATCCAGCTGTCAGGCGAGGCGACGAAAGCCCTTGATAGAGCTCTGGCTCTGAGTTCTAGTCATTACGTCTCAAGGGCAGTCGAGCCCCAGGGTTCTAGTTCTTAGGTTTGTGCTTTGTGCTCCAAGAGACAGAGCCTCCTGCTTCTCCCTCCGTGCAGAGCTTCAGATTCGTGGTGGGAGCGGCTTGCTCAGTCCTCAGAGTGCAGCTCCGTCTGCTTTAGTGGGCCTACCTCCCCCCCCGCCCTACACTGTACACCCAAGGCAGCCACACAGGCTGCTGAATTACGTCTCTTAAGGCAACTCCAGACTTACACCATGAGCTGAACTTCTGTCTGGCTCCGTGAAGAATTTCTTGTGACATTTCCCAGGCTTTACACAGTGTCTTTATGATGGAAACAAAAATCACTTTTGTCCCAAGTTTTTCAGGTTCCCAAACCCCACTAGTATTGTTCCCTTTCTGGGTGTCTTACATTCACATTTTCTTTTCTATTTCACAATCACTACCTTCTCCCAGGCACCATTACCTCCAGGGCTCACTACCCGTAGATTGCCCCACTGTCCCCAGCTACTCTTTATAACTCACTCACTAAAAGTTTTGAAAATGGGCATATACCTTGACCCATTCATTCCATTTCTCAAAATGCAACAGAGCCTAGATTTCCTCTGCTATTCACTCTTTCATTTGTCCGGACAACGTGTACCTGGAGTCCTGCTAGGTACTGGGGTGAAGCAGCCATACACAAGCCAGAGCTTGAGGCCCTGCATGAGCTTATGGCCTTGTTTGTTTCTCCCCTAAATCCAGATTTTTATTTCATTTTTTTTGGCTGTTGGACAAGATATGCCTGTAGAATTCTCAGAGGAAATATATAATAACTGTCTCATAATAAAATAAAGCCCATTGACTATGCCCCAGACACAAAGGGACAGGTGTAGACAGAATGGGGAAGACATTGTTCCAGGTCAGAAGTTTTCAAACAGAGTGCCTCATCTTATGAGTCTCAGGGGTACAGTAGGGTGGGGGGAGGGAACACACAGCACAGAAGGGAGAGGAGAGTTTGCCCAAGCATCCACACCAGGGCTCTCACTTCCCCGGAACCCCCACCCACCAAGCAGTTCTGTAGATTTCTCCTCGTTTCTGGGAAGATTTATTTGGACAGCACGTTCTGTGGCTGAAAAAGTTTCAAAACCACTAGTTGTCTCAAATTTCTATATTTAGTCTGGAAATATTCCAGACTAGGAGATGTTTTTCCCATATTCCCTTTAAATCCTCTTTCAGGATTTAATTTAATTCTCTTAAGCTTTTGTGTTTAACTAATGGGCTGTAATGATACCTGATGCGTGATGGGTGTGTAATTAATGGGCAGTGATAACGTGGGTGTGATAAATAACTGAATCTCATAGACCAGGCAAACGTGCTAGAAACTAAAAGACCTAAACAATTTTGCACAATATGTAATGGGAAGGGGGGGGGGGATTGGTTTAGTTAGGAACGTATCGAAAGCAGCAACAAAAACTTAAGCAGTTTTAAACAATTTGACATGACTTCTACACGGTGTCATTTGGTATTTATTTAACATTTCCGAAGTTCCTGCAATAATAATTTCTTTCCTCTCTCTTTATCACCTGGAACCAAGCCATTTTACACCTAAACTTTTATGATTCACATACCATCATTGGGATGATTTTTCTAACAATATTTACCGCTCACTTGTAATAGTAAATATTTTATTTAAATAGGTTCCTGTTTAATTTGAAGTTACTCTAAAAGAAAACTTTATATCACTACCCATAAACAGAAGACCAGAAACACCTGCCAAAAAATAAAGATTAACTGTAGCAATCCTACATAATAAAGAGCTAATATACTAATTAGACCCAACAGCAGAAAGACCGTCCAGACGACCTTCCGGACGAAGCTGGGGCTGCGAGGGCAGAGCCCCTTGCACAGATTTTGTGCGTCGGGCCTCTAGTAAATTTATAATAATGAAGATTGTAAATATTTTTCTATCTGCATACCATTTAGAATCCGCTTTGGTTCCACCAGGGGTATGGGTACCCACATGGGAAACACTGTTCGCTCAGACCGCCATGTACTCAGCGAGGCAGTTAGAAAGCAAATAGAGCTGGCCTTTGTTCCCTCCCAACTCGCCGTACAGTCCCACACACCCACATTCCCCTCCCCTTTAAGTACTTGCCTTGCTGTAAGCTAGCTGATAACTAATAGTTGATCATTATTAAGCTTATTAACCTCCTATTTTTGCATACTAATAAGATACTATTAACTCTTCAAAACTCAAATATCAGAACTCTGTTGGAGTTTTAGACATAATGCAAGCAAATTATACCATTTAGCTCAAATCATATATATTAAATGATTTACTAACCACCTACTCGTACACCAGACCTCATGCCTTCCCACAAGCTCATATTTAGATTTTCTCAAAATGTGGAAATTTGCCCAAGATGAACTAAAGAGTAGGATAGGACAGATATGGTCTTTTCAGATTATGATGACATTCTAGAAAAAGAAATATGGATCAAATACCTCACTGGAATACACTTTATTATAATTCCACCTGTAACTATATTCTCCCCAGACTCACTAGGAAAGAGGAGGGGACGTTGCTATAGGGTCTAAATGTTGAACCTGTATCACTGATGACAGTTGTCATTGCGTTTTCTCCCTTTCACATTCCAGAATTCTCCCTTCCCTTGCTGCTCCTAGGGACTTGGGGAGAGTTTCACAGATCAGGTCTCCTGGGAAGCAGACTCTGAGATGAGATTGTGTGCAGAAGGTTCATTGGCGAGTGGACCTGGGAACCACCCTGTGGGGCCCAGGGGAGCAGAACTGGGCAGGAGGGGCTGTGTTATGGTCACAGTAGAGGCCTTGGCCAGCCCAGAGGAACTAGGATGGCCCTTCCGAGCTGGACCAACTGAGGCAAGAGGGTTCGGCCTTTGTACCCTCCACACTAGCCAATGATGGGATGCAAGATGCCCTCGGGGAGGGGTCATAATCTTGGGCAGGGCAGCCTTCTTTGGCCCAATGCAATTCTTGGGTAGGGAGTCAAGTGCAAGCCAGCAGCGGCAGCGCTCCGGGCAGAGCGGGAATGAGACTTCAGTCCCCGAGGAGGATCTGGGCAGAAGCATTGGGCCTCTCTGCCTCGGGGCTGGCACCGGGAGGGTCTTTGCTCTTCCCCGTGGAGTTGGAGCCCTCCCTGGCCCTGGGCACAGGTGCATGGTGTTCTGCTCTCCATTGTGTACACTCAATGTCGGTCATGGTGAGGAGACGGTCCACATTGGCCCCCAGGACTAACAGCAGGGGAGAACCCGCGTCGTCTTCAATATGGTTGACTGAAGTTCGTTGACATAAGGCCTGATTAACTGAGTGTTCTCCCAATGGGACAGTAAGTCCTAGGAGGGTCCAAGAGGAGGTCCAACAGGGCACCTGATAACCTTCAGTGAGGGCCGCAGGTCAGGCCACGTGAGCAGAGCGAGCCACCTCCTCTCAAATGTTGGATGTGCTGACACTCCCAGAGGGGACATCATCCCTGTGTGGAGGGCGAAGGGGAAGTGTTGGATTTGGGAACCGATGGGCGGGCTCCTCCCAGCCCTCCAACAGGGCCTGAGCGACGCTGCTCTGAGGACACAGGCTCTGAGCAGCCCTCGTTCTCTGGAGGGTTACTGGTTACTCCCGTGGGTCAGGAAAGCTCCGTCACTCCGGGCTCGGAGTGGCAGGGGCTAGTACTAGTATAGCTCGTCACAGACTCGCTGAGCACTCACAATGTGCCGGCACCATGCGGGGTCCCACTTGTATCCTCTCATCTAATTCTTACCAGCACCCTCTGGGGCAGCTGTGAACACCCTGTTTCTACTGAGAGAAAGCAAAGGTCAGAGAAAGCAGGGAATGTGCCACGGACTCAGACACACCCCTAGTAAAAGGCGAAGTCGAGACTTGAACCCAGGTCTGTCTGGCGCCAGCCCATTTACGCTGATCGCTAAGAAACCCTGGTTCCCCCGTCGCCACCCAGGGGCCGCCCTGCAGTTGTCCTTTCACAGAGAAAAGCCATTTCCCAGCAACTTCTGGTGAGCCCAGCATCTCATCCCCGTCCAGACGCCCGGGGCTCCGGGACAGGCTTCTGCGCGGCCTCTCGGCCACCTTCCCTGTCACCCGTCACCCACCGCAACGCCCTGAGCACGAGGAGCCAGCGAATGCTGCCAACGGGCTGGCTGATGCACAGGCGAGGCTGAGAGATAAATCAGCCAGGGAGAGAGCCCGCCCGTATTTCCACAAACTGGCAGAGTCATTCCACAAACAAGCTCTGAGCGCCCCGATGGTTCTCTGGACCCAAACCTCCTTTATTTGCTCTGAAAATCTGGGTCACCCTTTGCTTATATTAAGCTGATTTTTTTTTTTTTTAATTTTAACCCAGGGAGAAAATGCGGCTGGTGAAGTAAGCCCGTGTCTGTAATTAATTCCTGTAACGGGTATACTTCCGCTCCCTCCTGGTGGAGGCCCGCCGGCCCATGCAGACCCGGGTACGAGCGGTCATACCTGTTTATGTATGGCTTGTCCTTCCCATATTTCACAGATGATGGGATACAGCTCTGCATCTCTTCCTGTTAATTCCATTTGAAATACTCCCCACCAACATCTTAGGGCTCTGCCATCTAATAAGTGCAGCCAATTTATTGATAGTAAATCTGGGATGAGACAGACTCGCATTGATGTGGGCCACAGGGCATTCAAATTAAACAGGAACTCTCCCGCCATCTGTGTTTTCACTTTTTTATGCCTTGATAATAAGCCCTGTTTAGAATAATTTGCTGTGGAAACTGGGACTCGGTGACTGACAGAGAAAGGCCGGGTATAAACAACCCAAGCAGGCCCCTGAATTTGCGAGAATGTCAGGCGAATTTAGACTCATCATAAAAGAATTCTCAGCGACTGTATTTCAATATGACACTTTTATGGTTTTTTATTTTCTAGTCCATTGCAGCCCCAGAGCCCCGGCGTGATTTATATAGCCTGGCAGTGCATAATCTTTTGTATAAGATATACAGGCCTCCGGAGGTTTAATTTCTTTCCTCACCGCCACTGACAGCGTTTGTGCTTCCCTTCTCTTCTATTTTCATTTCTAATGAGATATTGGACTTTGCTCAGTGAGAGGTGATATTTCCACATTTGCAGCCTGACAGGCTAAATCACCAGATCTCAGTGGTGAGGATACAAACCCATTTAAACTGTGTCAAAATATTCATGGAGCCCCATTGATTTGGGCAACGGTTATTAGGAAGCTATTTGGAAAGTTCAGGTTTAATTTTTGGAGCTTTCTGCTGCAAAATCACTCAGTTACAATACAGAAAAAGGGTATCAAAGGGTAAAGAAGACCAAGGGGGTGGTGTGGTGCACTGGTTTGGCTGGGATTATTTTTAGTAGAGAGATGGCCTTTGTTAAAAATAAAAATAAAAAAGAACGTCTCACAATGATGCATTGGTTAATGTGTGGCATCAAGCACAGTAAATTCTTCCTATTGCATATAAATGAACAATATGTCAAGCTATTGACATGTTTTTTTGAAAAAGCAACAGTGAACACAACTGACAGAGGAGATTAATGCTTTGCGCTGCTACCCTGATTTTTTACCTCTGCCTTTGATCTTAAACCTAGCGGAGACCATTGCAATCGGAGTTGAGCTTCTAAGGGGGTGGCTTCAAACAGCCCTGGTTCACTTAGCATCCAGAAGCATCACAGAGGAAGATTCCTGTGAACAGGAGAAGCGAATGTGGCGGCCCCATGAGGGGCTGTGGGAATGCAAATACAACCAATAGCCAACTGAGGGAATCTGGGAATTCCCAGGAGAACTCAGGAAAAGCACGTGCTGAAGGGAGCCTTGATAGGAGGCCCTCGGAACAGGGTGGGGATGACCTTGGACACTGCAAAAGGGCAAAGTCCTTTGATGGGACCAAGGCCAGTTGACCTTTAGATGGTAAGTCATTTGCAATAGTTGCTTGATTTATGACCTGGGACTTTATATGAAGTTTATATTTACCAGTAGGGTCCCCGAGTTCACAAGGATTTCATTAAATGGCACACACATCATACATGCCCACATGGGAGGTATTGCGCTGGCAATTTGTGGGCAACAGAGTGTTTTCTGTGACACTTTACAGTAAGTGGACATTAACGAATGCTAAATTACAATGGCATTCCTATGGAATGACACATTACACTCACATTAATACCAAATGGGTTGATTGTGAGACACATCATTGCAGCAAATATCATAGGAATTAGTGCAGAATCAGAAAACGCCTGCAATTAGGCCAGTGTGGTGAGAAGCGGCCACCCATTCAGTCGGTGGGCTACTCGCATACCAACACTGTCTGGCCTGGCGTGAGGGAAATGTTGGTGCCAAGTGGCTTGCGTAGTCCTCTGAGGACACGACACTTTTATGCGAACACATGTGAGAACTTCCTAGAACCTAAGATCCGCAAAATCCCCAAGGACTACCGCCGTGTGAGCTTCCTGATAACAGGCACCTCGCTATGGGAACTGAACTCAAATCTGGTGAGAAATTCAGGGCAGATGTGAACTCAGAATTCTTGGAAGTAAAAACTGTTCAACAGGAACAAGCCACTTGAGGAGTGTTCCGGAGTGTCCCTCTCCAGGGTGCTGTAAGGACAAGCTTGGCACGCAACAGGCTTCCTGGGATCCCACTCTCCTCCCGCGCCCCAGGACTTGACCTCCGTGACAGAAGCCAGGGAAGTTCCCAGCGGTTAAGTTGTCTCCTGAGACACAGGGCCTCGTAGCAGCCTCTCTGGCTTCAGAAAAGTTCCCAGTGGAGAGAATCACGAAACTACAAAAAAAGCTCAAACGTGCTCTTGGGGCAGACTCATAAACACACCGAAACATGACCCCAAACATTACCCATGGCCAGGATGCTGGGAGACGTGAGAAAGGAAAGCCCTGTGTTTCTAATCCTCATATGCAGCGAGAGAGCAGCCGGCACAGCCCCCTGAACTGGGCCTGTGAGGCGGGCATCCCAGCTCTGCTACCAACTGGTTAGGTGGTTTAACCTCTCTGAGCCTCAATTTTCTTCAATGTAAAATGGATTGATTATATCCTTCACAAGGCTGTTGGTGAGTTTTAAATAAACGATCACTTGTAGAATATACAGCACAGTCCCTGGCACCTAGCAAGGATTTCATGCCCACTAGTATAACCTGTATAACTAATTTAACTAGTACAACCTCATCTTCTCATTTCTTCTTCCCTCTCCTTCCTCACCCAGCTGCAGTCTTCATCTTGCCCCAACACATGGGTACTGATACCAAAAGTAAGGTGCTTTCAAAGACTGCACCATGAGCAGAGAAGATGGTTGAGGGGTGGGGAGCCAAGCTCAGGTACCATCCCAAATATGAAACTATCCGAGAGATTCTTGCAAATGCAACAGCCATGTCATCCCCTTTGCTGGTCCCCAATTAGAGTGGACCATGGAGTCTACATTTCTTTGTTCCATTTTCTGGTCCTCCTGTGTTTTACTCTGACCGTGGGTGTATTTCTCAACTAGCTATTAGCTGGCATGTTTGTATTGAGATATACAATTTGTTGAGCATTTTTTAAAATATATTTTTGTTGATTTCAGAGAGGAAGGGAGAGGGAGTAAGAGAGAGAAACATCAATGATGAGAGAGAATTATTGATCAGCTGCCTCCTTCACGCCCCCTACTGGGGATACAGCCCACAACCTGGGCATATGCCCTGACGGGGAGTGGAACCATGACCTCCTGGTTTATAGGTCAATGCTCAACCACTGAGCCACACTGGCCAGGTGTTGTACATTTTTGAGCACTTAGTGAATACAAGCTCTGTTCCAGGCAAAAGAGCAGATAAAGGATTGAATCAGACAGGGGCTCTTTACTCGAGAAATACATAACCCAGAAGATGAGGTAACACTGCCTCTGAATAAGTTTGCTCCCTATTTGGGTTCCCAAGGAATCATCCACTAGTCTATATTTGTAAGGTGATTACAGCAGTGATGTGCTGGCATGTTTACCAACCAGCTCACAGTGTTTGGGGAAAGAACAGCGGGGAGATGCCTGTATATGTGTGTACATGGGTTTATTATAAATTTTACTGATTTGAAGGATGCATAGCACATAATCCTATATAATAAAAGCCTAATATGCTAAGTGTCCCATCATCTGGTCAGCCGTCCAACCAAAGTGTAATATGCTACTGATATGCTATGGCCGCTCAACTGCTTGCTATGACGTGCACTGACCACCAGGGGGCAGACGCTCAATGCAGGAGCTGCCCCCTGGTGGTCATTGTACTCCCACAGGGGGAGCGCTGCTCAGCCAGAAGCCGAGCACAGCAGTGGTCAGACATCCCTCGAGGGCTCCTGGACTGCGAGAGGGCACAGGCCAGGCTAAGGGACAAATTTGGGAAGAAAACTCCCCCTGCTCCCCGCAAGTGCACAAATTTGTATAACCTGTACATGCCCACTAGTATAACCTGTATAACTAATTTAACTAGTATAACCTCATCTTCTTATTTCTTCTTCCCTCTCCTTCCTTACCCAGCTGCAATCTTCATCTTACCCCAACACATAAGTACTGATACCAAAAGTAAGGTGCTTTCAAAGACTGCACCATGAGCAGAGAAGTGCACAAATTTCATGCACTGGGCCTCTAGTTTATAAATAAAAATAAGTAAAACTTTACTGTCATTCCACATAGAAGGCTTTTGCCAATTTTTTATGAACTCATGTTTCCATACCCATCTCAGTTTGCAAGTGATGAATGAATGTAGTTCCAACATGAATAGTGGTTGATATTTTCATTTACATTAATGAGTAGGACAAAAGTGAAAAACGAAGACATGTGTCAGAACTGTACTCGTTCGTCAATGACATGAGTGACTTCTTTGCCGAATCAGATAATGGTTTTCGAATACTGGAAGACTATTTCCTCAAATGTTTGTGCTAGTCGCAATGTAGCAGCCATAAACGTGACACACTTTTAAGTTTAATCTGCATTATTAACATTTTCTCCATCACTTTCTTAAGTCTAGATAATCAACAAAACAATAAATCAAGTGCTGGTTTGCAGCATTTGCTGGTTGCTGTGGTGTAAATATGCCTATCATGGTCAATTTCAAGCTACCAAGATGATGTCACTGAATATGGAATTGAGTTAAGACACAGAATACCCCACCATTGTCTAGTATGTCAACCACAGAGAGACAATGGAAATAACCTCAAGAGCACAGATAATAATAAAATACAGTGAAAGAATGAGGAATTGGTGACTTTAAGTATTTATCTTTGTTTTGCACAAAATGTATTTAATTGTACCTGTTCCATGAGTTTTCTTCCCAAATTCCAGTAGGTTGGTTCTTGCAGATCTAACCCATCCTTTCCAGGGGCCACTTTTCAGCATGTGTTTGTTACCTGAGAACAAAAACAGGTTTGGTGCTTTTGCTGCATTCCCAGAGAAAGCTCCCTCCCACACCAGCATCTTCTCTCGTCTGACCTCCCTGGACACCTCGAGGGTTTCTCTCAGTGACCCAACCTAGGAAGTGTGTCTATTAATTCCCTGAACACAGCATTCTCCTTGGGCCTCTGGAGGGCTTTGTTACTGAGTGGTAGTTTGCATATGTTTTTATTCTAGAATATTTTTCTTCTTTCTCTCCTCTCCTTCCTGTCTCTTCACCTCACAATTCTATTATGTGTCTAATTCTTTTGGAAAGGAAAGAGCAGCGTTAATATCATTGCTGATTTGGGCCTTTCTCCTAAGCCCATGGTCGGCAAACTGAGGCTCGCGAGCCACATGCGGCTCTTTGTCCCCTTGAGTGTGGCTCTTCCACAAAATACCAAGGCCTGGGAGAGTCTATTTTGAAGAAGTGACGTTAGAAGAAAATTTGTCTCTCAAAGGAAATTTCAATCGTTGTACTGTTGATATTTGGCTCTGTTGACTAATGAGTTTGCCAACCACGGTCCTAAGCGATTACATTCTTCTCTGTAACATGGGAGAGCAGAGCTGAAAGAGGTAGAGCCTGGAGGAAGCCTTGAGGGAAGGATGGGGCGAGTCAGCTGCATCACAGCAGATGCCTGGACCTGAGCCACACACCATCACCCCCCACCTACCTCACCCCACCCCAAGCCTGCATTTCTGGGGTTGGAGTTCAGGAGTTTGCTTCTCAACAAACTCCCCCAGCAATTCTCACTCATGCTCAACACGGAACCACTGACTTGGACCCTCTGCATGGAGACCACCTGACTTCTGGGTACTAGTAATTTGGGAGTTTTCATATGGCAGGTGAAGATGGCTTTGATTGGTTCTCAGAGAATCAGGCACCTTTAAGAGTAATGAGAAATGAATAGCATGGAATGATGGAGTAATTCTATTCATAGGCCGGAATAGCAGAGAAAGGTAAGGGAAGCTAGCCTCAATGACAGGAGAAGGCAGTAATTAATACCCCAACATAAAACGATAATGCAGCTGGCACCATATCATGCAATCCCACCGGGAACTGCAGATTGCATCCTAGCATCCCCTTGCCACAAAGCCCACAGGATGCAGCCCACACTGGCCAGGGCAGAGCCTCTTCAGCGCTGAATATTCTGCCATATAGCAGGCACATTTATTTTATTCAAAGGAAGAATGGTCCTGTTGCCAAGCCAGCTGATGGCAAAAGGAGATATATTTGACGGATCATAAAAACGTGTCTGCCACGGCCTTCTTATACCACGTGTCTAATGTAAATGCATCTGGTACGTGCAGCCCGTACCTCCGATGTGTAGATCTCTGCCGAGAAAGGCAAGCAGGGACTAGAAGAACTGTGTGGGGCGAGGCAAGAGTCTGACCGGAGAGAGGGAGATGCTTATCTTTAACAATAACAAACAACAACAAAAAACCCACTTGGCAAACATCACTCACGTTTCCCAACCTGTTCGTGTGATACAGATTGACAGCCCTTTTAATATGAAATAAATCAGGCAGGAGAAGGAGTGTCTGGAAGAACAGACAGATTGAGGGCTGAGTGGCGGGACGCCTCCGGAACGCGCTCTGTTTGCATTTGCCTCGTAGTTGCTCACTTGAAAGGATGTCAGGCGCTCTGAAGGCTGCGGGGACGTGTTTGAACCTGGAGCACGCGTGTGCAATATGCGTGCTCCAGCTCCTTGTGCCAGTGGAGCCCTCCTGTTGGCACGAGTGCAGGGCATGCAGACCCCGCAGATACAAGAGGCCCTTTCCACCTCCCTCCCCCACCTTGGGGTAAAAAGGCATTTTGTCTAATATCTGGTCTTATATTAAGCCAGGCCCAGCCAGTCATCTCAAGCCAGTGTGCTCACACTGGTGCATTAGCGTCTGGTCCCTTCTCACCAAAAAAACTGGCTGGTAATGAGCCGTGTCACCTTTCAAGGTGTGTGGTCAGTGGACATTCCTGTCAAGTGCACCCCTGCCATGGTCCAGCCTTCCCGATGCTGAGGTTCCTTTGGTTAGCTGTCTCCTTGGACATCCTGGACTTCCCAGTGTTCATGGGTATCCTGCAAAGCAAATGCCAATACCCATCGGTCATGAGACAACCAAAGTTGGTTTCAACATCTCCCCTGGCACAGGAGGAAGTATTTCTGCTCTAAGGCAAGAAAATGCTTGAAAGGTCTGGGGTGAGCCAGGAGTAAGCCCGGAGGGAAACAGGAGAACAAGGCAGCAGGCAAGCACAGGAAAAGTACCCAGTGCATGAATCGTGTCTCCATTCCAAAGCCCCACACCTGCCTCTCTTCTGCCAGGGGACCCTGCCGAGCCTTCACATTACCAGGCGCAGGTATTTAATCCGAAGATTTGAAGTCTGGCTCCTGCTAGCATGGCTCTTTGATCAATTAACAGATACTGGCTGAGCATCAGTGACGTGGTGGTCCCCTGGATGCTGGACTAGAGTGATAAATGATTCAGACAAAGCTGCTCTCCTCATGGAATTTGCATTGCAGTGCGAGACAATAAAGAAACTCAATGCTATCCCAACAAGGTAAGTATAGATTGTGACAAATGCTGTAAAAGAAAGAGAGTTGATATAGTAACTGATGCCTACCCAGTCAGACAAGAGGCCTCCTTTACATGGAGTGATCAGGGATGGCCTACCAAAGAAGGTGAAATGTGAGCTGATACCTAAAATGTGAAAAGAACCCAGCCACATGGTGAGCAGGAGGAGCAGGCCAGGTAGAAGGAACATAGTGTGCAAAGGCGCTGAGCCAGGAATGGTCTCAGTGCAATGGTCTCCAAATGGGATGCAACGCCTCCTTGCAGCACCTACCTCATGGGGCTGTTGTGTAGATCACAGGAGATGAGGCAATGTCTGCAGAATGTGCCTGTCATCGAGTCAGCACTCAAGAAATGTGGACTGCTACTATGATATTCAAAGACTTGGGTTCATTTTGGGAGTATTGGGTGGGATGGGAGTATTAAGTCACCATCTTGGAGACATTCTGGGCCAGCTTGCCTGAGTCCCCACGATATCAGGTCACCAAAAGCATATGAGAGCAATTATAAAGAAATTACTTTCCCAGCAATTAATCATCAGTGTAAGACTGCCAATACACATCATTGCCGCATTATGACACATTGCATCACATGATGAGACTATAGAGTAGAAAAGGGGCCATTTGGAGCTGACCTTATTTAAGTAAAATCAATTGAAAGTCAGTGGGTGTTCTGCCTGAGTAAGGGTCAAGACCAATTATCGAAAGGCATAAGAGAACAAGGGGATGCTTTTGAGGGTATTATAGTAATTTGTCTGAATTATAGTAATTTTTTCACAGTTCAGGGATACATTGAGGTAGCACCTCTATAATACAGAAAATACGTTGTTCATAAAGATTTTCTCTCTAGTCCCTTATTTCAAGAGAGTATATGCATCTTTTAAATTTTCTTGGACAGATGCAAGAATACAGTAAACAGTACAAAATGGTTAAGATATGTATCTAGCCTTGGACAGATCGCTCAGTTGGTTTGAACATCATCCTGTGCACCAAAGGGTTTTAGGTTCAATTTCTGGTCAGGGCACATACCTAGGTTTCAGGTTTGATCCCCAGTTGGAGCATATGTGGGAGGCAACCGATTGATCTCTCTCTCTCTCTCTCTCTCTCTCTCTCTCTCTAAAAATCAATAAAAACATATCCTCAGGTGAGGATTAAAAAATATACATGTAGGGGAGAAACCAAGATGGCGGCATAGGTAAACACCTGAACTTGCCACCTCGCACAACAACTTCAAAACTACAACTAAAAGATAAAATGGACATCATCCAGAACCACAGGAAGACTGGCTGAGTGGAAACTCTACAACTAGAAGAAAAGAGAAAAGCACACTGAGACTCAGAGGAACTGTGAAAGTAAAGGCAGAGGTACGGAGGCAGGTGCACATGGAGAGGGCTGGCAACTGCGTACTCAGCTGGCTTTTTCAAGCCAGAGGGAGACACAAGCTCCCGACTGCTCTGAACTCCAGTTCCGGGCGAGACTCTTGGGACCCAGACTCATACAGGGAGAAACTAGACTGTCTGGAAGCAGGTGGAACTAGAGGGAAGCTTTCTCTCAGAGGTGCTTGCAGCAATTACCGAGGGACACTGAGACCCCGGGGGCCTCTTAGGGCAGGACTGATGGGAAGCCATTGCTCTTTGCTCCACCCTGAGACTCTGCCCCATCCAACCTGTGAACAGAGGCTTTTGCATATGAATGGCCTGATCCTTTGAAATCTAAACTTACCTATCAAACTGCAGCTGAATCAGAGAGACCCAGAACATCCAAAAGAAGGCCCAAGGCCCCACAGCAGCTTGCATTGCTTCACAGGTGGGCCTCACCTGGGCACCTCCAAAACCCAAACAAAGAAGAGGAATCTGCAGATCTCTCTGTAGCTCCTGCTGGGTGGCCTCAGGCAGAGGCTAAATTAGCACCTCCTTGGAGATCCAAGAGCCAGTGTACCCAGGAGTCAGAGTAGGACCATCCAGATTACAACTCCTCAGATCCATAAGGGACACACTCAGGGGGCAGACTCAGTGAGCACCAAAGCCCCACTGAAGCAAGTCTTGCCTCATAAGGGAGTCTCCAGCACAGAAGTTCTCCCATCGTAGACACAGCTGATCCTCACAGCCAATTGGCCTGGAGGTCAATTCCTCCCAGTGATACCAACAACAATCAAGGCTTAACTACAACAAGACTGTGCACACAGCCCACAAAGGGGTGCACCAAGAGTGTCCACCTCAGGTAACTGGGGAGGCTGAGCCACTGGGCCCTATAGGACACCTAGCACACAAAGCCACTCTATCAACACAGGGAAGCAGCCAAAATGCAGAGACAAAGAAACAGGTCACAAATAAAAGAAATGGAGAAAAGCAAACAACTGGATATAGAGTTCAAAACAACAGTTATACAGTTTTTCAAGAATTTTCTAGAAAAGGCCAATAAATTTAGTGAGACCCTCAAGGATATGAAAGAAGACCAACTAGAAATTAAGCATACACTGACTGAAATAAAAAATAATATACAGAGATCCAACAGCGGACTAGAGGATCGCAAGAATCAAGTCAAAGATTTGAAATATGAAGAAGCAAAAAACACCCAACTGGAAAAGCAAAAAGAAAAAAGAATCCAAAAAAAATGAAGATAGTGTGAGGAGCCTCTGGGACAACTTCAAGCATGCATACCAACATCAGAATTATTGGGGTGCCAGAAGAAGAGAGAGAGCAAGATACTGAAAACCTATTTGAAGAAATAATGACTGAAAACTTCCCCCACCTGGTAAAAGAAATAGACTTACAAGTCCAGGAAGTGCACAGAACCCCAAACAAAAGGAATCCAAAGAGGACCACACCAAGACACATCATAATTAAAATGCCAAGAGCAAAAGACAAAGAGAGAATATTAAAAGCAGCAAGAGAAAAACAGTTACCTACAAGGGAGCACCCATATGATTATCAGCTGATTTCTCAACAGAAACTATGCAGGCCAGATGGGAGTGGCAAGAAATATTCCAAGTGATGAATAGCAAGAACCTACAACCAAGATTACTCTACCCGGCAAAGCTATCATTCAGAATTGAAGGGCAGATAAAGAGCTACATAGATAAGAAAAAGCTAAAGGAGTTCATCACCACCAAACCAGTATTATATGAAATGCTGAAAGGTATTCTGTAAGAAGAGGAAGAAGGAGAAAAAGGTAAAGATAAAAATTATGAACAACAAATATATATCTATCAACAAGTGAATCTAAAAATCAAGTGAATGAAACATCTGATGAACAGAATAATCCAGTAAATATAATAGAATCAGGGGCATAGAAAGGGAGTGGACTGACAATCCTCAGGGAGAAAAGGGTGTGGGGGGTGCAGAAAGAGACTGGACAAAAATCATACACCTATGAATGAGGACAGTGGCGGGGGAGGGTAAGGGCATGGGGTGGGATGGGGTGGGAACTGGGTGGAGGGGAGCTGTGGGGGGAAAAAAAGAGAAACAACTGTAATAATCTGAACAATAAAGATTAAAAAATAATAATAATAATAATAAAAATAAAACCAGAAAGGGTAGGTTATGGAGAATGAAGGAAATAAAGGAGAGGAGGAAAGTTTAGGATAATGTCCTGGGTGCTCAATGGACAAGGACTTAAGGGGGTGTCTGTGTGGGGCTTCTGGAAAAGCTTTCTCTCATTGGAAGGGACTCAATGCTGAAAATGATTCACTTCTTTGGCCTACTGTTGGCTCATGTGTTTCTCCACCATCTTGCAACTTTGAGGGGACATGGCTCAGTTCAAGGAACTGTGCTGAGGAAAGAGCAGAAGTAAAGAGCCCTAGTCCCTGCCCTAACCGGTTTGGCTCAGTGGATAGAGTGTTGGCCCCAGACTCAAGGGTCCCAGGTTCGATTCTGGTCAAGGACATGTTCCTTGGTTGCGGGCACATACCCAGTAGGGAGTGTGTAGGAGGCAGCTGATGGATGTTTCTCTCTCATCAATGTTTCTAACTCTCTATCCCTCTCCCTTTCTCTCTGTAAAAAATTAATATATTTAAAAACTATATATATATATATATATATATACATACTAGAGGCCCTGTGCATGAAATTCGTGCATGGGGGTTGTCCCTCAGCCCAGCCTGTACCCTCTCGAATCTGGGACCCCTTGAGGGATGTCCGATAGCCCGTTTAGGCATGATCCCACCAGGATAGAGCCTAAACGGGCAGTCGGACATCCCTCTCACAATCCAGGACTGCTGGTTCCCAACCACTCGCCTGCCTCTGCCTGATTGCCCCTAGCCGCTTCTTCCTGCCAGCCTGATCACCCCCTAACCACTCCCCTAACTGCTCCCCGGCTGGCCCGATTGCCCCTAACTGCCCTCCCCTGCCGGCCTGGTCACCCCTAACTGCCCTCCTCTGCTGGCCCGGTCACCCCTAACTTCCCTCCTTGCTGGCCTGATCGCCCACAACTGCCCTCCCCTGCAGACCTGATCTCCCCCACCTGCCCTCCTCTGCTGGCCCGGTCACCCCTAACTGTCCTCCCTGCTGGCCTGATCACCCACAACTGCCCTCCCCTGCAGGCCTGGTCCCCCCCAATTGCCCTACCCTGCAGACCTGGTCTCCCCCAACTGCCCTCCCTTGCTGGCCTGGTCTCCCCCAACTGCCCTCCTCTGCTGGCCTGGTCACCCCTAACTGCCCACAACTGCCCTCCCCTGCAGACCATCTTGTGGTGGCCATCTTGTGTCCCCATGGGGCAGCCATCTTTGACCACTGGGGGTGGCCATCTTGTGTCTTGGAGTGATGGTCAATTTGCATATTACTCTTTTATTATATAGGATACATCGAATCTGGGACCCCTTGAAGGATGTCCGACAGCCCATTTAGGCCTGATCCCACTAGGATAGAGCCTAAACGGGCAGTCGGACATCCCTCTCACAATCCAGGACTGCTGGCTCCCAACCACTCGCCTGCCTCTGCCTGATTGCCCCTAGCCACTTCTTCCTGCCAGCCTGATCACCCCCTAACCACTCCCCTGCCAGCCTGGTCGACCCCTAACTGCTCCCCGGCTGGCCTGATTGCCCCTAACTGCCCCTAAAATTGAAGTGGGATAATAGGAAAACAAAAACTTCTCATCGACTATCAGTTATGCTATTAACTTGGATTATCTGTTCCTCTACCGTAGATATAGCAGGTGGATATTGGAATGGTCCACAGCTTAGTTTTAGCCATCAGATTTCTCCTCCATCTTGCAAGTCTATCTGCTTTAGAGAATCAATTGTATCATAATATTGGCTTAAGTTTTAATTCAGATTATAAATCTAAAAAGAGAGCTATTTGGTGTTTTATTTCAGAGCCAGCATTAGCTATGGATTGTTTTTCTGTGGATCTACTCCATTCAAGTCCTCTCAAAATGTCAATAAGCACCTAGAGCAAAAGGCCACCTAGATCCACTGATGGTCTTTCACTGGCACGAGCTACTGAATCTTTTCCTCCGGAATCTCCATGCCTCCTTTGCACCTCATGGCTCATCGTCACTGAGATTCTCAATGGCCCCAACAGAATCATTTGAATTTTGAAACATCTTGGTCAAAGACTTCACGTGTCATAAATATTTCACATGTCTAACTTGGATAACTATATTCCCAATTTGATGAGAGTACCAAAAGCAAAAAATGCTCAGTAGACTGTAAATAATTTGGAAGCAGAAATCATATCTTTTATTCTCCATGCCCTTCATGTCCTGCACTTATGAAGTCTCCAATGAATAAGTGCCCTGTAATTGGTAAATTACCAAGAAGTTGAATTGCTTTGTCTAGACAGACAGGATTGATTTGGGCTATAAGCTGGCAACGTTACACTGCAGATTCTATACACAAGTGGTAATAATATTTCCTGCCCTTGAAGCTTGGTACATAATCTACCACAGGTCTTTAACTGGTCAAAGGGAATCAGCTGAAACTTTGCAGTAAGAGATTCTTGAAATGTGAACAAAATACAAAGTTGGGGGGAGCGGGAGGCATGTTTTGGCAATGAGCTCCTGGCTTTAATCGGGTCAGCGAAGGGGTTTGCTGGCTCAGTGGTGGAGATGGTCTTCAGGGAGGCCATGTGAAATTCTGCCTTCCAGCCAATCTGTTGGAGGGTATGTGGGGTGGAGTGGGGTGGGGGGGCAGGGAAGGGCAGGAAGAATAATTCATCCACTGACTCCCATACTTCAATGGCCTAAGTTCCGTTTTATGTGTCTACTTGGAGGACGTCCTCGGATGACATTAACGTTGAAATTAGTGACAGCCTGCTGGCCTTCACACTAGAACTGCACCATCAGCTCTCCTGGGTCTTGAGCCCATCTAGGATTGGCCCACACTGCAGATTTTGGACTCAGCCAACCTCCACAATCAGATGAGTCAATTCATTTCACACGCTAACTAGTAAACCCCTATATTTCCAAGCTGCTTGTGCAGTGGTGCGGATTGGGGTTCTGAGTAGTCTCATGCATCAGTGCCCAAGGGTGGCTCATGGACAGGCTTGAGTAATGTTGGGTTATGCCCATAAAAGACAGTCACCATGGCAACCTGGGGCAAATCAAGTGACCAAGGGCCCCAGGGTAGTTTAGGCAAAGAGGATGTGAAGTGGTGCCTAAGGAGCAAATGAATGTGGGATGGGAAATGCCAAGAACAGGTTCTGATTCTAAAAGGGTGTGTTTACAAAGCTACCCACCGTGGCCTATGAATACAGTGAGGAAATGTGTGCTTACATTACAGTGGGGTAAATTTTCAAATAACAAGGCAACATATACTCAAAGAGTATCTATGGTTTAGTGTCATTAGATGCAGGATTTTGCGACAGTTATTTAGCTTCTTAATTCTTGATTCACTGGTTTTTAAAATGAGAGCATTGGGTTGATGATGTCTAAGTTTTCTCCCAGCTCTAAAATTCTGATCTTTTCTATAATGTGGACAAAGAATAGAAATTTAAAGATTACACAGCTCTCTTACATTAAATGTCAGAATCAGAATTTTCAAATATTTCCTTAACAGAAATAATGCACCAAAATCAGTATGATGATATCGAGCACAACTAAATGTCAAGTCTGAGATTTGGGTCCAAATAATCAAGTCTACAAATACAGATGAGGGGAGATTTGACTTGAGAGTCATTTGTATTAAACAACAACAGCATGTAGAGATTGCAGGGGGAGAGGAGGGTTGAAGGTGGAAGAGGGTGTGGGGGGATAAATGGTGATAAGAAAAAAATTAAATAAAAAATAAATAAATAAAACAGCAGCCAACCCTGGGATTTCTGTTGACCCTAAAGTCTAATGAATCAACTGCTGGATAAACATGTTCTTACTGGAGTTCCTTCACTCAGTGAGAGGCTGGCTAAGATGGGCTGGATGGACTCTGATGGTCCTTCTGAAGATTCCAAGCTTCATTCATACCTATCTCTTTCCTTTACCCTTTGCCTCAGTACAATGAGATGGTGGCACAGGGCACAATCACCTCAAGGTCAAGTGCTCCCGTAGGATTTTCATGAGATTGCTGAGTGGCACAAGGTCACTCAGAGAGCCTCTCAGCTTTTCCTTCTCCTCACGCTCCCGGGGCAATTGTTCTGGATTGTGGCTCCCCTGCCTCGTGTACAAAGTCACCTATACACAAAGCTCACAGCCAGATGGCAGTTTTGGGAATCCTCCCTCAGCAATCCAAGAGTTAGAGGCCTTAAAGGTGGCCCCCTGGAGTGCTCCGCCACTCTGCTGACTGGAACCAAATCTATCTGAGACTTGGAAATATGATCCAGGTGGGGACGGGCTGTGATTTAATGTCACCCAAGTACAACAGGCCACACTTCTTAAAGAAACCGCTATAAATTATTTGTGCCTAATTCTGCTGGTGGATGGAGGACATGGTATAGTCTCAAGTACAAGAGCCCAGCTTGTATCTAATAATTGTTATATCTTCTCTGAAATTGACTGCCGATGTCTCAATTTTAACAATTTAAATAACAAGCTTAACCAAGTGGAACGAGGTGCAGGCAGGCAGGCACTCTTGATGAAAGCAGGACAACTCTCATGTCTGAGCGCATTTTTACTTTGACATGAGCGGTGACACACAGAGATGAAATCTGGTTAAAGCGGCAGCCTTCTCAACCCCGTGACAGCTTCTTAGGCTCAGCAAAACAATTTCCAGCAAGTGCACACACACTTGTTAACTTTACTCCAGAAGACTGATTAGAAACAACGCTTATGAATATGATAATAAGAGGTGAGAGCTGGAAAGGTAAGCCCGTGGAGCTGGGCAATTGGCATGTCGTTTTCTTCATTTTTAATGGGCCGCTCTATAATAGTCTTAATCTTTGGGTGCATCTAGTTTGCTTAGAAACTACTAGACGGATCTCTTCCGTGCCCCAGGTATTAATGATGACAGCACATTTTTATTTTACGTGCTGTTGAATTGCTGTCGATACTGTGAGTGGTCCGATATGATTTCCTATAGATTGCTCTCATTACCCTTTTGATGCTCTTCATTCCACATCCTGAAAATGTTTCCCATTTCAAAAGCTGTTCCATGCTCAAAGTTATGTAACACATGCAAAGCGAGGCCAATTTGGAAAGACGTTTGTGTCCTTGGGCGGCCATGACACAAGGTTGTGCTGGGAAGTCACGATGTGACTTGTAGAATTTCTCCCAAATTGCAAGGTCTTGTAGAAGGGTGAAGAGACTAGCCTGTGAGATAAAAGGTTTTGGAACAGCCACTTAATCTTTCCGGATCCCGGTTTCTTCTTTAGCAAAGCAAAGAGCTGGGTTATGATATCAAGTTCCTCTATGATCTTATGCTCCTAGTCCAGTGGTCGGCAAACTGCGACTCTGTTGACTAATGAGTTTGCCGACCACTGTCCTAGTCTAAGGGCAATTAAAACAAACTCAAATTAACTTGCGTTATTTTAAACTAAATATCAAAAGTCTTAATAGCCACTTTGTCAAATAGTTTGGCAGTCTCTTAAAAAGTTAAGCATAACCTACCTACCTTATGACCCAGCCAATACACTTCTAGGTATTGGCTCAAGATAAATGAAACCTGAAATCTATATAAAATGTTGGTCACAAATGTTCACAGTATCTTTATTTGTAATAGCCTCAAACTAAAACAACCCTAATATCCATCAGCAGGTGAATGGATAAATTGTACTCTACTCACACAATAGCAATAATGTCAGCAATAATAAGGAATGGACTCTGTTTTTACCTATCCTTAGCTGAGGAAGAGAGATGTGAACTGAGTTTTCTAGAATAGCCTCCACTTAGGTCCTCATGGGCCTGCCATTCAGGCATGTCCGGGGTCAATCTCCTCACAGTGACCTAACCAAAGCCACATAGGCCTCCCTCTATTACAAATCTAAAGTCACAATAAATTGTAAGCATTCAACTCTCCAAAGCTTTGAACACCAGAAAATATAGTGCAATACAATAGTGCTACTCATAATATAAGGACATGACTTGTTTGAAGACATTAATCTATAAGGCTCTATCAGTAGCTTTCATTTATATAGGAAATGATCATGTGAACGTTTTTCCTCCATGGTTAGGTAGTCTCTTTGGAAGGGAACATCAAAAGTCTAGGCTGAGGCCCTTCTTGAATGTAAGGCTGGTTCCCACACTTTTTAACACCCACCTTGCCCCAGTGTTAGCGCAGATGCAAGTTCCGGCTATCATTACAGACTCAGTCCCTGTGGTAAGCCCCACATTTGAAAGGACGGGGATCCCAAAGGAAATCTGGGACACTTCACCATAAATGCAGCCAAGCAGCATGGAAGCTTTCCTGTCAAGTTACACACGTACACGCATACACGCACATGCACACGCACGCGCGCACACACACAGTCATCCACCAATTCAGAATTTTTGCAATCAGAAAAACAGGAGTTTCTTTAAATTAATGGTTTGTCCATTTGTGGTTATTATAGCAAATGCCCCAGACACCATCAGAAGCTATCCGAGATCTAAGAATAGTCTTTCTAAGTGTTGTTTTTAGGAATTCCGGCCAGCTCACCCACCAGGGATCTCACTGTCCCTGGGTACTGTGTCTTCTGTGAAAACATCTCACCCAGCGACTCCTCTGACTGAAGGGGCTTAGCCCAGCCTCATTTGGCTGAGTGTTACCTGGGTCTCTGCCAGCTGTGTGACTGAGCACCTTCGCTCTGAGCCGTGTGCTTCCACATACCTAGCTCTAGCCCCTCCCTCCAGGAAGTAGGGCAGAAAAAAAAAAACATTAAAAAGCACATACTGAATCCTGTTGGGCAAGCACTGGGCCACCCGGGGCACTGCACTGGGGAACCGAGGCTCAGGGTGGCCAGTGAGAACCTTGGAGTCAGAAGTAGGTTGGAGATGCTCAGATCCTGAGGCATGCTGGGAACTACATCAGGGATTCTCCAAAATTTTTGTATACCAACCCATGGTAAGAGATAGTTTATATGGTGATCCAGTACACAGACCCTACACGTGGACACAGATATAACCATCTAACGGAACCCAGCCCCTCGAATACTGCCCACCACAGAACAGCTTTCAAAAACTGTATTTTGAATGAACAAAGCAAAACCAAGCCTTAGTAAAATAATACTATCCCCAGGTGCAATGCACTTTGATATTTTCTCTCCTCTTCTATCTTTTCCATTTCTTTAAAAGGGTAACAAGTTGCAAACCCACAGGTGATGTCAGCACCACTAAAAGGGGGCCCTGACAGGAACGTTTACACACTGCCTGCCCCTCACTGAAGATGACTGACACCTGTCACTTAGGAAGCAGGGGTTTGGGGACATTGCAGGCTAGCAGGCTGGCTCTGGGCTGTAATGGGGTTGGGCAGAGAAGACCGGTGAGCGAGCCCTGGCATCACAGAGCAGCAGGGGAGCCGTGTTCTTGGCCAAGGGCAAGGGCAAGGGCACCGCTCTCTGGGTGCAGACCCATGTCCTGTCTCCATGTTCCAGTCCACACACTGTCCCACTGTCCCCTCATTTGAAACCATTCCTCAAGCCTGGGAAGATTTTGCAAATGGAGTCAGAAGTCAGACTGGCGATTGCTTTGCTTGGGTATCATTCGAAGGATCGAGAAGGAGGAGAAGGAGGGTTGTGTAAGCTGCTGTGAAATCATGGAGTAACTTGGCAAATGAGAAACCCACTCAGACCCACAAGGAGCACAAAAGTGAGGAATTACCAACTTTATAAATAAAGGATCATTACTCTCGATGCATTAATACACGCTTTAGACCTACTGAAAACTTCCCATTTCAAGATAAATGAAAAGCACTTCCTGAGCCGGAGGGGCTGTTCTCACAGCCACGCCTGGGGTCTGAGCTCTGGGTCAGCCCGGGCTGGTGCAGGTGACCCAGGGACCCAGGAGGGGACGGCCCCTGCACGTCTAGGATGAAGATTGAACCCGCAGCCCCGTTTTTCACTAAAGGGATGTGCTCGGTGCGTACCTGATGAAGTCAGGAAGAAAGTTCTACGCCAGTGCGTTTGCCTCCTCCAAGTTTCATCATCATCCACCAAATAAGCATAATTGCTGCGTGTTTAAGAGGCGCCGGGAACAGAGGCGCTGCCGGTAATTGCCTAATGGGCAGGCGAAATGAGGTGTGAGGCACATCGGTGTGAAGAAAGCCATCGCCACAAGTTTATTAACATTGGAAATTAAAGGAAGCCCGGCCCCAGCCAGGCAGCCCTTGCTGAAATGAATCCCATTATCCCTCTGATAACGGCATGGGGCTCCATCGGATGCCCCCCGGGGGGTAGAGAGGCCTGAATACAGGTCACCCTCTGCCGGCTTGGGGAGCTGAAGTTCCTCTGGTTCACGGATGCTGATCCAACAGAAAACACAAACACCCGCCTGCCTGCCTGCAGCTCCTCCAGCTCCACTGAACTCCACGGCCTTTGTGCAGCAGTGAAGAGGGGGAGGCCGAGACAACTGTATACCTTCTGGCCTGGTGCCACTTTTACCGCTGCTGGATGGAGTTTGCCAAGGTGTGTTACAGGTGCTGGAACTGAGTACTACGGGTCCATTGGAAGGAAGTCAGGGGTCCAGCCTGGGGCTCAGGAACCAACCTTGCCCTCTTTTTCACCTGGATCATTTTGTTAAGTACTAGAGGCTGGATGCACGAAATTCGTGCAAGGGCCTTGGCCCCGGCCCCCACCCACTGTGGCTTTGTCCAGAAGGAAGGACATCCAGTCTAATTAGCATATTATGCTTTTATTATTATAGATTTCTAGATGTCCAGGGCTCGAAGGAGAGCTGTCCTTAACCTCAAGCACATCCCATCTATGCAGGAAACAAGGCTGTCTGGGTACAATAATCAGAAAACAACCAGTGTGTGCTGCAGCCGACAGCCTGGGGAAAATGCAGAGGAAGGAGAGCTGGGGCGGTCAGGGAACTCCAGGAGGGCACGCTGCTTACGTAAAGGAAAGGCAGAGGGAACCGCATGAACAGAAACTCACAGACAGGAGGCTCTTGGAGGGAGGCGGGCTTTGAGCTGGGAACTAGTAGACAGCCAGCTTGGGTGGATTGAGAGAATGGCACAGGGTGGAGTTTGGGCTTAATGCTGGGTTGAAAGGGAATCCTTTTAGGGTTCAGAAAAATACAGGAATCATAGGATTAACGCATGTAAATCATTCTACATTGAATTTGCTTCACGTTTTTAAAAAGAGTTTGAATTTTGTATTTTCTGTCTGCCCTCTGTTTCTGCGAGTGGGCCTCCACGCCCCTGGAGGCCACCCTTCCACCTGCTCCAGGTCCCCTCCCGCCCCTCCTCCAGGACACTCCTCCACAGCTTCTTCCCTCCTGCTCCCACCAGCATGCAAGCCTGCAGCATTTCCAATTTCCATCATGGGAGGGAGGGAGGGAGGGAAGGAGGGAGGGAGGGAGGGAAAAGAGGGAAGAAAAGAGGAAAAGAAGGAAAACAAATTCTTTCTTGACCTCACATTTCGGTTTCCATCCCATTTCTCTGCTCTGCCTAGCAGGACAATTCCTCAAAAGAGCTGTCTACACTGGCACACTGCACACCTCTCCTCCCATTCTCTCTTGAACCTGCTCCTAAATCAGGCTTGACCTTCCACATGTCAAGGTCACCACTGACCTCTGTGCTGCTAAATGCAATGGCCAATTCTCCATTCTCATCTTATTTGAATTCTCAACAGCTTTCCTTGCTTGCCTCCCAAGACACAACTCCTTCTCGGTCTCCAGCTAGTTTCTTCCCACCTCTAAAAATGATAGCACCCCGGAGCTCAGTCCTTGGACCTCTTCTCTCTCTAAATCACCCCGAGTTGATCTCTTCTAGTTTCTTGGCTGAAAACACCATCTAATGCTAACAAGTCCCTAATTTATATCCCAGTCTGGACCACTTCAGACTCCAGAGAGATCTCTACTTGGACAAGCAACGACCATCTCAAATTTAATATTTCCAAAAATGAACTTCTGGTTCCTGCTCCCCTCCCACGCCCACATGACACACACATGCATCAAAACTTCCTCCTCCAGCAGCCTCTCAGTTAAGGTCAACTCCCTTCTATCCTTTGCTCAGGACCAAAACCTTAGTCAACCTTGACCCCTTGTGTACCCCATATGCCAATCCATCAGCAAGTCCAATTTGACTGTTTTCAAACTATATCCAGACTCTGACCATTTCTCACCACCTCCACTGCCTTCTTCCTGCTCCAAACCACCATCCCTTGCCAGGATAACTGCACAGCCTCCTAACAGCTCTCCCTGCCTCCACCACCCTTGCCCCAGGACGGGCCATGCCCAACACAGCAGCGAGGGTGACCCTTTTAAAGTAAAAGTCAAATCATGTCATTTCTCTGCTCACAACCTTCTAATGACCTCCCACATCACTCAGAATAAAATCTGACATTTTTACAGTGGTCTAAAAAGTCCTGTACTCTCTGGCTCCAACTACTTCCCTATCTGTCCTCCACTCCTCTCCCCTCACTCAACCACACTGGCCCCTTGCTATTTCTCAAACACACACACACACACACACACACACACACACACACACACTCCTGCCTCATGACCTTTGTATTACTGCTCCTCTGGCTGAAATGGGTTTCTTCCAGATAGTCACATGGCTCCCTCCTTCAGTTCCAGCGCATGTCACCTTATCAGTGAAGCTTTCCCTGACCATCCTATAGAAAACACAGTTACACTGGTCCCCTAGTTCTCTGCTTCTGCTCGGCTTCTCTCCATTCAGCTTATCACCGTCTGCTAAACAGCATTTCACTTGTTATTTATTCATTGTATCTACCTTAGAATATAAACTCATTTGGGGCAAGGTCTATGTTGTGTTCCTTCCTGTGTCAGCACCTACTGTGTAGTAGGAGCCCGAAAGTACCCGAGGGAACAAGATTTATTTGAACCCATCTTTCAAGCACCTGCCTTTTACAAGAAAGACACAAAAACTCTCTCTGCTCCAGCCATCCCTGGCCAGGTGGCTCAACATGCAGGGCCTTGACAACTCCCATGGATGCCACAGAAAATATCTTGAACACATGGTGTTGCTGGCATCCCCTTCCCTCCATCCCCACACCCTTCAGGGTTCCCAAGATGGGTTTATTTCTGCCCTCTGTTCCCTTGCCTAGGAAATAAGTTTTCTGATGCCAGCTGCTGCCTGGTTGCTCCCCACCAAAACAGAAGTAATTGACTGTAGCCACTGTTTCCTTCCATTAAGCTGAGGGAGCAGTGGCCGGGATATCAAGTTTCAGCTCCTTCGCTTACTTACTCTGTGATTTTCACCAACTTTTTTAATGTCCTGACTCTCAGTTTTCTTAAAAATTGAATGGGAAAAATAAAGCTAACTTCTAGAATTATCGTGGGATCCTATGAAATGAAGCATGCATAATGGTTGGCATGCCGTACTTGCTCACTAAATGTTGATTTCCTTTCTCATCCCACCAGAAGGTGAGTTTAGAATTACTCCAAAATCACCATTTCTAACCCAATAGTTGACCATGTCCCTCCAGAGATGCCTGGCCAGGGCTCAGCTGTGATGGAGACCATCATGGGCGGTGTAAACTGTTTAGGCCATTCTCTCCCTTCTCCTTTCCCCCTCCCCTTCCTCCTTCAACAAGCCCACAGAGGACAGGCTGCCCTTGGCATCCCTCTTGCAGTCCTTCCCTGTCCTGCAAGGGTGGTGAACTGAATTCCGAAAAATGACAAGTCATTACAAACATATTGCATGTTGCAAATGAAAGAATGTCCTTGTTGGAAAGCCAAATGACTTACTTTGGGAGTAACTTTAAATGTTAGGGATAGGATATTGCAAATGCAGAGTGCAATATCCTATACCTAACACGCTGGTATAATACTTTAAATATACATGTGGTGCTCTAATAGCGACCCACATGGACATTGGCATGAGTTTTTTAACTGGAATGCTCTCTCACATTACTAAGTTATTGATTTGGGTTCGTCTCTAAAAGTTCGGACTTGGAGAATACTCAGGCCAGGTCTCCTCTGAGGAGGGTGGCATAAAGAGTTGGTAATTATCCAATGAATTCCGGTAATTATGCAATGAATTACAAATTGTCTATAGCAGTGCTTCCTAGAATGTTTAATTCACTATCATACCAGTGAACTTTCTAGGACACCTTTGTGGGAGTAAGTTGGGAAGGAGGGTGCCCAGTGGGAGGGCCTTGTCCAGGTACCACTGCCCTTGTACTTGTTTATCTACATCTCCTCACCCCAATACATTCTTATAAACACATGTAATTTTCATGATGTTGGCTTCAGTATGCCACCATCCCCTTCTGCCTCTAAAGTTAAAACCCTAAAATAAGTTTTAAAAATACTAAGGGAGTGGGAGAAGAGGGTCAATGAGGCGGGGAAAGAGGGACATCTGTAATACTTTCAATAATAAAGATAAATTTTTTAAAAATACTGCAGGGGCCTGATGCGGGTATCTCCCTTTTCTGCCTCCCGCGCGGAAAGAGAGATGAACGAACCAGTCCTAAATGGAGGCGGCCAGGGATTGAGAAATAATAGAAATAAAGAAAACAAGACGCAAAAATAGATTCATGAAGCTGGGGCTGGGTGGGACGCCATCTTTCCTCTCTGATGGAGAGGCAGCATGACGACGACCCTGAGCCACCCAGCAGGTTTATCTTATATCCCAAAAATCCAGGAAGTAACACCAAAACTTAGGATCAAAGGAGCTTATTTGCATTCTTAACTAGGCCCTAGCATTACTAGATTTACATACCTAGACCCGCCCCTGCTGACACCTGGGCTGCTATGAAGTCAAAACTGATTAACATGTCCAGCCTCATTGGGGAAGCAAGTTCCCAGGGCATGACTCGGCCTACGCCCTGAGTTCAGCTGATGATAATTAAGGAAATGCCCAGGTGCCTCCCAGGCGGCCCTCTACAAATACAAAGCAAACCCTAACTGGCTGTGATACCTTGGGTAAGTCACTATCTACACTAATAGCTTAACTAAAGTTCTGTGATTCCTGCTCTGCAGCCAAGACTTTGACACACAGGTCATGGACGTCTTCAAAAGTTAAATAAATAATGGGCTCTATGCTCATAACTCAACATAGCTGATAGATACAATTCTCCCAAAGTATATTTGATTGTGGTTGTTTCCAGGTTCTTGCAGACTTACTATATATGAGCGCACAATTTGGCAGAGTTGATCCAGCATGAGTTACGTGCCTTTTGTTGGACAAATTGTTTTCCTGATGTTCATTTTCAACAACAGACTTTATCAAAGTGAATGAGTGCCAGAAGCTGTGTAGTTTTGATGATGAATGAATCTGGAAATGAGGGAAAAGTCTCCAGATACTTCTGAAGACATAGCATCTTTCCCACTTTCAATGGTCCTTTCCTTTGAACACTCCCATAACTAATATTCACTGCAAATTCTTCCAAATCAGATGATGACAATACTAATTAAACTCCTGAGATGTCCTTTTCCCTTCTGGGCCATGATTCATATCTAGCCAGAAAAACATAGCGGGATGAATCTGTGGTTGTCTTCAGGGTAACTACAGGGCAAGAGAATGCTTGTTAAAGCTCTCGTTCCTCCGTGAGCTCAGGCTTTCTTCTGGGGAAAATTGTTAGGTCCATTTCTCTCCTCAACATAGTCACATACACACTTGCCACAGAAATAGGGGGTATGAAACCCATTGGGGTCGAAGTAGCGGGTGTGGCCATCACCTCTACTCCAAGGGGTCTCCATCAGTCAGTCAGAAAACTAGCTGGTCTCCCTCAAAAATGTTATCATTGTCTTCAAGACCACTTCAGATCTTCAACCAAGACCATGTAGCACTCATGCTGTTGGCTATTGAGGCATGTTGGGGCAGGGAGGGCGAGAGTAACAAAACTTACTCAAGAAATGTTAATTCAACATCCTCTATGACCAGTCCTGTGCTAGAACATTGAATACAGCAGTTAAGGAGGTAGAGATTGCTGCTGTCCTTGCAGATATTGCTTTTATGATTTTTTTTTTTAAAAAAGCCCTAGGATTGTGGTTAGAAGGTCAGCATTTGACTCCAAGATCCTCCATTTACCTTTTTGAACCTCTGTTTACCTTAAACAGAATGAAGATGATAGCCCTGTCTATCTTCCTACCTATCTACTCATAGGATTAGAAAAATATGTTAACATGCTTTGTAAAATATAGAGCACTGTGGAAAGATCAGGTATGGCTAATACGGAAATGTATGATGCTTTCTCTCATATTCAAAAGAATTAAAAGCAGAGATTGAACAGATATTTGTACATCCATATTTATAGCTGCATTATTCACAAGTCAAAAGGTAGAAACAACCCAAATGTCCATCAGGAGATGAAAGGTTTAACAAAATGTGGTATATACATGAGTATTATTCAGCTTAAAAAGGAAGGAAATTCTCGGATGCTCACCTTCAATTGTTTCCATGCTCCGGTCTCTCAGGTGTGCATCTGTGCTGAGCAGGGATTTCTTTGTTGAATTATAAATGGTAAACTTGTTGAAATGTCAGGGGGAGAGGAAAAGATTTGTCCTTACGCTGCCATTCCTCTGATGTCACTGTCAAGGAAATTCTAATACTAGTTACAACCTGGATGAAACTTGAAGACATTATGCTACATGAAACACATAAAACACAAAAGGACAAGTATTGTGTGATTCCACTTAGCCACAGTACCTAAAGCAGCCAAATTCACAGAGACAGAAAGTAGAACAGTGGTTACCAGAAGATGTAGGGAGGTAAAATGGGGTGTATTGTTTAATGGGTACCAAGTTTCAAGTTGGGATGATGAAGATGGATAGTGATGATGTGAATGCACTTAAAAATAGTTAAAATGTTGTTGTTGTTTTTAATTCTTCCAGGAATGCAGCTGTGTCCAGGTAAGTGCCAAGGTGAAGTGCCAGCAGCTTTTCCTGGAGGAGACTTCTTAACATGACATCAGCTTAGTGAATTCCCACTGCCCCAGGTCTTCAGCTTGAAGGCTCAAGACCCTGCCTTTGTCAGCTCAGAGAGGACTGGCCCAACTCTTTTTGGACACACATCAGGAATACAATATTCTATGTGTAAGATCAAAACACATCATTAGCATTTCTAGTGAGAAATCACTGTCAGGGATATTCTAAGTCAGTGTCATCACTGTGTCTGCTTTCTGTTGGCAAATGTTCGTGGGAAGCAACAATCTGAAGACTATTTGATGAACACTGAATCAAGACAAGGAAAACTAAATGTGTAAGTGGCACCATGATAGGATAGAATGTTCTTATCAAAGGAACCTGCATCCTTGAAGTCTGTCACACACACACGCCTAATGGCTATGGCTTCCATCACCGCATTAGAGACACCACTGCCAAAAGTTTCAGAAATTACCTATCAATTGACTTCCACTCTCTCTCTCTTTTTGTCCTGCTTCCATGGCTGAGCAATCTTCCCCCTTTCTGATCAAATCATTCTTTGTTTAGATTGTCTAATAAAATGTTCAAACAGCCTGAATCGGTTTGGCTCACTGGATAGAGTGTCAGCCTGCAGACTGAAGGGTCCCAGGTTCAATTCCGGTCAAGGGCATGTACCTTGGTTGTGGGCACATCCCCAGTAGGGAGTGTGCAGGAGGCAGCTGATGGATGTTTCTCTCTCATCGATGTTTCTAACTCTCTAGCCCTCTCCCCTCCTCTCTGTAAAAAAAATCAATAAAATATATTTTTTAAAATGTTCAAACAGGTTGTATTTGAGTTGTGTAGGCTTACGGGACTATTTCAGTTCCTTCAGATGACTTCTAGTACCTCCACAATGATGTATTTGTGTTGAAGGTTTAAATCTCAGAGAAAAATGACAGCCCCTCCTATGGAGCTCAAAGGGACACCTACTGGAGCCCCCACGTACTTACAACAACTACTATTACCCATCTTTTCCATTTATCTCGGCATATGGCTGACTAGGGAGAAGGTGAAAGATCTCTTTTGTGTACAGTTGAGGTGGGAACGCAAACGGTGACTGATGCAGAGATAATGATCTTGCTGGAGAGGCAGAGCCTCCCTCTCTCAGTTCTCCTTCAGCTCTGTGTGCCAGTAATTGCCTGATGTCCATGACAAATCACAGGTAAATCCCAGACTGAGCTCAAAATGGACTTTAACTATTTCTCTTCCTGACAGGCTCTGTGCAAAGAGGCAAAGGATTGCTGGCAGTGAGGATGTCTCCACTCAAATCCACCTGGTGGAGGTCAGGAACAAGGGTCCAGTGTGAATTTGACCTTAAGCAGACCAGATCTGCAGGTAAACAAAAGGAACGGCGGTTTCGAACCTGGTCACTTTCTTAATCCTCTATAAGCACACACATTAATCACTGCAAATTCTTATCCCAACGTGGAATTCTCCGGAAGAAATCAATTTATGGAGGCAGATGTTTCTTCTCTAGCATGTATTCTGTTAAGCAAAATAAATTGCACAACTAGCAAGATTGATAGTAATATTAAGTTCATAATGACCCAAATCAATTCTGAGTGCGAGACCTGGAAAGGTCAGTTGGGGACAAGTTTATGACAAAGGCATGGTTCTTGGGAGATGCAATACTAGTCTGCTGTGTGCTGCCTTTAACTAGAAAACATGGACTTTGGAGTTAGACCAACCTATGGTCAATTCCCAGCCCTTCTATCATGTCATCCTGGGTCATGGTTGGGCCATTCCCTAAGTCATAAATGGGATAATGAGATTTGATGGGCCAACTTTGGGATGCCCCAGCCCCCTTCAGCCATCAGAGAATGAGGACTTTGGAGATATGGGAGGTACCCAAGCTCCAGCAGGGCAGGCTGCCCAGGCACTGACCAAAAGGAGGCGGTGGAGAGTTTAGAGCTCTACTTGCTCCTCTTGTCTTTCCTCGACATCCCCTATAAGATTATAGGTCCCCCAAGACCAAATCACCTCCGTTTTAAGCTGTCCTCACATTTGGAACTCCCATAAAGAGCAATCAAGTGAGAAGTACCCTCAGATTTCCATTGCAGGTGTTCCAAGACACAGCGAGTCATGTGAATCTTAGCCCAGCGGATTCTCTCCATCTGTGCTGGCCATTCAATCGAGACTGGTATTTTCTGATGTGCAGCTTTCCTGAAGAAAAATCAGTGTTTCCATCCACAACCAAAAATAGCCTCTTTGCACCCCAACCCGTATCCTCACCCCATGACGAATACATTTTGTGCATCCACCTTCAAGGCTGTTGTGTGTCCATCCTGCTTTTCCCTTTCGTTATACACAATTTCCAGTTATTCCCTATTTTGTTCTCATCAGAACACTGCTTGTCACATGTTTTCACCAGAAACATTCATCACCAAGGTCAAAGGGTGAATATTGTGATCTATTATGCTTAGAGGAATCTAATGAAAAGCCACATAATTATCCAATTTAAAGAGGAGCATGTAAAAAAAACGGGGGGGGGGGGAGGGGAGCACTTGTTATAATTTAAATTGTTTTGTTTCCCTGAAGCAAAATTCAGCACCTGATTGACAGGACCTAATGATAATTCTTATTGATATGGTGATGTTAATTGTGGAGAGATATTTAATAAGCCCCATATTCCGGAGGTAAATGCGTGCTCTTAACCTGCACCTGAACCTGATTTTTGATGCAGCGTGGGGATGAGGTACAGATACAGATAAGTGAGCACAAGTGGATTTTCAGTCTTGTGTGGCAGAATGGAAATTGGAATCTTCAGAATCTATTAGGAGAACAATTCCACAGTTGCTCACACTTTTATAAATTAGACTGTATATTACAGAAAGACATAAAGTCAGGAGAGGTTCAAGAGAGGGTATTGTCGTGACTTTGCTGAGTCGTTTTTAGGGTGGTACTTGGCGGTGGCGTTGTGTTCCTGCTTCTAACCACAGACACACACTGAAGAATATGATCTGTTTTCATTTTCAAACAAAATGGGCTAAAGAAATCCATTTCCACTGTCACCTCTCTCCACCCCCGGGTAAGGCTGACCTTCCAGAAAATGAGGCCAACTTTGAAACCTAGGTAGATCCTTGGAAGACAATGCATTCTTGCACCATGAATGAAACCTTTTGAGAGGTTCATGGGCCTAAATTCCAAATGGAACCAACTGGGGGATCAACAAAATCTGTGCCATCCTGAGGTCATGGACATAGCTGTTGGGGCTGCGGACGCAGCTGGGATCAGCAATGTCTTTCTTTTTTCTTTTTTTTTTTTAATTTTTTGGGGAGACAAGCCCATCATTTGGGAGCTAATATTCATGTAGACATCTTTGGGCAAATGATAAAAAGTGAAAAAACTAAAGTTACTCTAACAACAACCAGACTTTAAAAAATAATCAGAGTGGCTTACATTGGAGGGAAGGCAAGTTGTGGACTTGAGTTTAAATTATTTTTTTTTAACTCCAACTTCACTTAGTTGTCTATTTTTTCTTAGGAAAAAAGAGTATCATATGGTTAACCTTTTCATGTGATATCCTGATTGCTATAATTATTCTTGCCAAACTATATTTCACTTCAAAATAACCAAACCAAAGATTGTTACCTATAACCTGAATCACAAATGGGTCACTGTCACCAGAAACTAAGAGCACCAATCTACAAATAAAAATGAGAGAGCCAAAATGTAATGATTAAAAGGGTGTCGCAGCCCTGGCTGGTGTGGCTCAGTGAACTGAGCCTTGTCCCATGCACCTGGGTTGTGGGCTCAATCCCCAATCGGGAGGAGGGTGTGCAGAAGGCAGCTTTTTCTCTCACATCAATGCGTTCTCTCTCCCTCTCTCTCTCTCTCTCTCTCTCTCTAAAATCAATAAAAACATATATTTTTTAAAGTTCTTACATAAAAAAAAGTGTGTCCTAGAAAACAAGAGTAATCTTTAATGAACAAAATATTTAAAATATTCCAAGCATTCCAAGATAAGATTCCTCTGAACATGGCGTCTGGACTGTGGTATATAGTAGATGATCAGTAAATGAGCGAAGACCAAGAAATTCTTTCTTTTTGCTTCCTGAATTTGTGTCACTGTTTTTGCTTTTAATGCACACACCTTGGAATATTCCAGATGGAAGTTATATTGACATGGAACCACTTATTCACCTTAATTGGGGAAAAAAAAGTCAAGTTGATTGGAGATCACCAAATAGATTGCGGGTCATGAGAGCAATGGCAGTTCAATCGACTACTATGATTTTCAACTTCTTAGGCCAAAGCATTACATCATGCACAGATTATAACTTCTCTGAACATTTCTGGTATCTCACTACCCGAAAGGCAATATGCTCGCAAATTGAAGAGTTCAGAGAAAAGCAATAAAAATAATTAAGGAGGCCCTCAGATTGACTGATGGAAAGAGCCCAAAAAAAATTAAATGTGGGCTGTGTGGCCCTATGATGACCTGGTGGTTCTAGGAATGATGTGCAGAATCTGGAGGGAGAAGATTCCCGTCTGCAGTAGGCATTAGTCCACACAGACTCACAATGAAATAATAAACAAAGAGCCTGGCACTGACCCAGATCCAAAGCCTGGGCTATGCCTGCATGGGCAGCTGCCAACACCCGCCCTTGTACTTCTGTGCCTCTTAGTGTGGGATCAGGGTAGGCCCAGACCTAAGAGAGGCTGGGGATATTGCCAAGGTCCCCTTATTTCTACGCTGATACTTATCTAACTGTACACTCATCCTATTCCTGGCTCCTTGAAATGGCCTGTACCCAAAAGGGAGAAAGTAAGGGCTGGTTAACATTATGTTAGGAGTCTGGATTCAAATCCCAGCTCCAATGCCTTCAAGCTGAGGGGCTTTGGAAAAGTTGCTCAACCTCTCTGAGTGGCTTGTTCTTCACTTGTCAAATGGAGAGAACAATAGTGCCCTACTCCTAGAGCTGTTGAATGAAATTATTCACATAAAGCACTTCTCAGAGGGCCTGGCCTATAGGAAGCACTGAATGCACAGTAGCTATTGTTCTTGTTTATTATAATTAACAGCAAGAGCAGGGAAAACCCTAACCCTCCTTAGAGGGGTTCCAGGCCCTAAAACATTCACCTGTGCTTGCTTGGCCTGAGGGACTAAACCAGAGTCTGAGCAAATTTCACAAAACTTTTATTATTGCTCTCCTCTCTCCAACATGCCAGTTTCCTTTATACCTTTTATAGGTTTGGGGAATAAATGTCCCAGTTTGCCCAGAGCAGTCCTGGTTTATGCCTGTTGACTTGGAGTCATTATTTATAGCACCTCCTTTTGCTCATAAAAGTCACCCTTATGATGATGAATGGTATGATCACCCTCAGTTACAGGTCTCTTGACATCTTTTTCTCCAAACCTGTTCCATCCTGTACCACCTCTTACAATGAGTTTCATAAGTATATTGAAGTTACTATGAAAAAGCATTTTTCATCAGTCCTTACCTTACCTGGGCCAATGTTGAGGGTTTCCCTCCATTTATTTCAGGATCTGCTGAATGGATCCATGTCCACCCTAGCCACATTTGTCCACATTTTAATGTGTTCAGGCCAAAGGACCTAGCCAGTTAGACTATCCTGTACTGATAAGCTTCTCTATCCCCGTTTTCATTTTATTTTCTCTAGAAAATTTCCAATGACACTGAATATTTTGTAAATTTTACTTGGGATATGTTTTATGACAATGAAATATTTCCTCTTCTTATTCCAGTGTTTGAAGTCAGAAGACCTAGGTTTCAGTGCCAGCTCCATCATTATGACCTGCTAGAACTCACAGAGGCCACTTAATCTCCCTGAGTCTGTTTCCTCATCTCTACAGTGGCAATAATATGAAAATAGTCATGTCATCTACAAATAATGTTAGCTTTACTTCTTCCTTTCCAATCTGTCTTTTTTTTTTCTTTCTTGGCTTAGTACAATGGCTAAGACCTCCAGTACAATGTTGAATTGAAGTGGTGCATGGATGTCTTAACCTTACTCCCATTCTTATGGGAAATAGGCTTAATGTTTCACCACTAAATATGCTGTTACCTATAGGTTTTTCATCAATGTCCTCTATCAAGTTGAAGAGGTCCCCTTCTAGTTCTGTTTACTGAGAGTGTAGAATTTTGTCAAATGTGTTTTCTCTGTTCATTGACACCATCACATGATTTCCTTCCATATTCTGTAATGTATCTAATTACAATGATTGATTTTTAAATGTTTAAAGAATCTTGCATTCTTGAAATAAATCCCACTTATGGCTGGACTCAATTTGCTAATATTTTGTTAATGACTTTTGTGGCTATGTTATTAGTGTAATGCTATAAGGAAAATACCTTTACTCCCTTCCTATACTTGAGAATCAAATGAGATTGCTCATTTTAATTTGCCTTATAGACTGAAAAGTGCTGTCCACATACAGGCTCTAAAGCTACTGAACCTGCTAATGTTGATGTCAACACATGGCACAAATGTGGCCCTTGCCACAGCCACAGCCCATAGGCTGGTCAGGGGCCAGCCTCAATGACTCAATTCCACTGTCTCAAAAACTCAGTCATAACCAATATCTTAACCCTCAGCCTATGAAGTCTGGCAAAGATGCCTCCCGGATTTTCCAGGGAAGATCTAATTTTAAATATTTTCTCCTACTATCAAACCTCATCACGCCATATGTCCTGATTTTGAATTTAAGAAATAGTTTTCCCTGAATGCATCGACTTATTCTGGCTTAGAAGAAAACTCATCTGCCACTTTGCTGGCTACTTAAGTAGATTCACAATATTTCTCCGCCATGCCCAAACTCAGGAAATGGCAGAGCTTCTGCACAAAGTTTTAATATATCTATAAAAATTTTAGCCTCTACTTTGGAAGTTTATAGTCAAATAAAGTTCCTCAATTTTGACAAAGATTATTAAAAGTATCCTAATTTGTATATTCCTTGCAAATTAGGAATCATGCATGTTCTTTCATTCAGTCACTCATTCAGCAAATATCTACTGAGATCTACTATGTGCTAGGGGAACAAGGTAGGCAAGACAGTGCTCTCTTGAGGCTAGTGTTGTTCAGGTGCTAATTTGACGTTAAAGCTCTGGAGTGGGTGCTGGGCAGTTCTGCCCAGACCTCCCTTCAAGACCACAATACTCACTCTCCTAGCCTCCAGGCATTTCAGCTACTGATAACTCACAGCTGAGATCCTCCCCAGGCCTTGCCCTTGGCCAACACCAGAGGGCCATGCCCTTCCAGCCACATCTCATACTGATGGTTGGGGGATAGGGTACAAAAACCCACTCCTTTGCTTCAGTATAAGACCACTGTGAGGGGCCAACCTAGTTTTAGATCCTAGCTTTATTGCAACTCAACTCCTCCTTCTCCCCCATTCTCCTTCCCCCATCCCTCCCAGGTATTTTTTCCAGCACATTCTCTAATCAACTTTCTGCACACAAATCCCCAAGCTCTGGAGCTTAAACCAGGCCTAAATCCTGATATCTTCTTAAATGCTACCTCGGGAAAGAGGTAAGAGATTAACTGAACGACTATTAAATGCCTTTCTTCAAAAATAGTAGAGCTTAAAAACATACCAGGACCTAAGTAGAAAAGTTTATTGAAGGAGGGAAGTCATTTTTCCCCCAAATTAAAGCTATAATGGACAACTCCTTAGGGAAATCATGACTTCCAACTAACATACTTCCTAAAAGTTTAACAAACAAACAAAACCACCCACCATCATGAAACAAGAGTTCAGGAAAACTTTTCTAACGTTCCAAATTCAGGTGTGAAATGTCACAGACATCAACTGTGGAAGTTAGTGTAGCACTCTTACATGGGCAGAACTCTCAGCTATGATGTGGGTCACAGGCTGCCACAAGCTGTGAGATGGCATTTCTGTCTCACAAGAACTTTTATAACTGAGCCACCTAGAATCTTCACATGAAGAGTGTTACTTACCTGCTGCGTGGTCCGTGACATTCTTTCTAAAAGTTTGGTTTCTCTTGGATGGCACAGCAAAATCTGTCACTGGTGCCATGAGACACTGCAAGCCACAAGGGAACTTTCAGGTGGGCAAGATTTGGATACTCCACCAGCTTAGGGCAGTTCCTGGTGTGTATTTTTCCGGTGCCCAGCAGGTGCGCATGAGTGATTCCTAGTGATGATGACTGCCTCTTCTTGCCCCTGGTATGATGGCAGAGGGTAGAATGGTGAGCCCCTGCTGATTCACTCACTCACTTGACAAGTATTTATTCAACAGTGTACTGGTCAGGCTGAGAGCTAAGCCAAATCATAAAGAGCCCACCACATAGAGTGGCTTAAAGAAGCACAAGTTTGTTCCAAATTCATGTAACATTACAAGGTGAATGGTCCAGGTTGGGGGAAGCTCTGCCATATGTGTTCATTCAGGCCCAAGTCTTTCCATCCAATTGCTCTGCCACCCTCCAGAGGGTTGCTCTTGTCTACACAGTCAAGCTGATCATGGGCACCCCCACACTCCTGCCCTCAGGAGGGTGAGTACAAGTCCAGGGCTAGGGATTGGCTTTCTGAGCAAGCAAATGAGGCAGAAGTTACACACATCACTTTCTCTCTCATTCCGTAGGTGATGACTTGGGCACCTAGCCACCCACAAGGGGAGCTGGTAATATGATCTACCTGGGCACCTGGCAGTGTGCAGCTTAAACCCATTAGCCTGGGAAAGAGAACCTGCTTTGGTGGACAACTGGTAGTCTGTGCCAACAACACCAACTTTGAGCCTGGCATCCTGTGAGGCTCGGATGGATGGTGGTGTGACATGTAATGCTTGGTCCCATGGACTTTATAGTCTGGTAGGAAAGATAAGCAAAGAAGTAATTACCAAACATAAAGGTCCAAGGAGAGAATGAAGATGATTCTGTGATAAATACAAGAAAAGAGTGTATAGAGGAACCTAATGCACAAAGTCCCTGGAGGAACAAAGGGTTGGGTGTGCCTGAGGCCAGTCTACTGAGTGGAGCTGGAGTAGAGTGAGTGAAGGGGAGCAAGACAGGACCCAAAGGCCCTTGCAGGCCATGGAGAAGCATTCTCATGGTGACATGCATTGAGAAGGTGGCTACCTAATATGATGTGCTTACACTTTTAAAGATCCCTATGCCTACTATGGGGAGAAAATAGCCATCTGTGTAATCCACCTGTTACTCTGAAGAGGCAGTTCTAAGGCCAAGAGAGTGAATGTTTAAATCTTATCTCTAAAGAATAATTTTAAGATGAGAAATGAATCCCCTGTGGCTGAAGCTTCTTTGGTTTTTCACAGGGCCTCTGCGACCAGCCACCAGGACAGCAGCCTGACGCCATCGTCAAAACTCCAGAGCAAAGCCCGGCCAGCGTGGCTCAGGGCGTGTCTCAGTGGTTGAGTGTCAACCTATGAACTAGGAGGTCATGATTCGATTCCTGGTCAGGGCACATGCCTGGATTGCAGGCTTGATCCCTAGTGTGGGTTGTGCAGGAGGCAGCCAATCAATGGTTCTCTCTCATCATTGATGTTTCTATCTCTCTCTCCCCCTTTCCCTTCCTCTCTGAAATAAATAAAACTATATATATATATAAAACACAGAGCCTTCAAACCATCTGTACTGGAAGGAAGATGATCAGGAAGCACACGGGGAATGGGGATAGTGATGGGTGTTAGTCCAAGTCACTTACCTCCAATGGAGGGGCTCCTCATGCTTTGAATTGCAGCATCCTCATGCTTTATCCTCATGGTTTCTCCTGGGGATACAGAAGGATATGAAAAGTAGAAATACCTTCTCAGGTTTTGTTTAGCTTAATATGAAAAACAATAAAGATTTATTTGTAGCAGAAATGGTAGGCAAATATAGGCAGTTGCTTGTTTATACCTTTTTAAAATGCAGTCTTGTATTTGCTAACTGCCTGCAGACATTAATAATACCTAAAAGTTGCATAATTTTCACTAATTTACAAAGTCTTTGTCTGCATTGCCATTTTCAGATACTTAGTCAAATTGATTTTTCTATAAATGACTCTTAATAAGTAAATGAGATCAATTGACTAAAAATTGAAATGTGTAATGGGCCTGTATTACCTATTCATGCATCATAAGCATTAAAGTCTTTAAAAATAGTTGGTGGGCCCTGATGATTCAAGAGGCCTGGATTTCTTGAGCCCTTGGTTTATAAACTGGTGACAGCCTTGGATGAAATTCTGTACATTTTTATTTTTATTTTTTTTTCCAATTTTTTTATTAAGGTATTATATGTGTACATATCTTACCATTGCCCTCCCCACACCCCACTCCCATATATGCCCCCACCCCCCAGAGTTTTGCATCCATTGGTTATGCTTATATGCATGCATACAAGTCCTTTGATTGGTCTCTTATCTCCCCCACCTCTCCCTAACCTTCCCCTTGTAATTTGACAGTCTGTTTGATGCTTTACTGTCTCTGTATCTATCTTTTTGTTCAAGTTTATAATGTTCTTTATTATCCATAAATGAGTGAGATCATGTGGTATTTTTCTTTCATTGACTGACTTATTTCACTTAACATAATGTTCTCCAATTCCTCCCAGGTTGCTGCAAATGATGAGAATTCCTTCTTTTTTATGGCAGCATAGTATTCCATTGTGTAGATGTACCACAGTTTTCTGATCCAGTCATCTGCTGACGGGCACCTAGGCTGTTTCCAAATCTTAGCTATGGTGAATTGCGCTGCTATGAACATAGGGGTGCATATATCCTTTCTAATTGGTGTTTCTAGTTTCTTCGGATATATTCCCAGGAGTGGGATTACTGGGTCAAATGGGAGTTCCATTTTCAGTTTTTTGAGGAAACTCCATACTGTTCTCCACAGTGGCTGCACCAGTCTGCAATCCCACCAGCAGTGCACGAGGGTTCCTTTTTCTCCGCATCCTCGCCAACACTTGTCGTTTGTTGATTTGTTGATGATAGCCATTCTGACAGGTGTGAGATGGTACCGCATTGTTGTTTTGATTTGCATCTCTCGGATAATTAGTGACGTTGAGCATGTTTTCATGTGTCTCTTGGCCTTCCTTCTGTCTTCTTTTGAAAAGATTCTATTTAGGTCTGTTGCCCATTTTTTTATTGGATCATTTATCTTCCTTTTATTAAGTTGTATAAGCTGCCTGTAGATGTTGGAGATTAAACCTTTATCAGTGATGCCATTTGCAAATATGTTCTCCTATGCAGTGGGCCTTCTTGTTGTTTTGTTGATGGTTTCTTTTGCTGTGAAAAAGCTTTTTATTTTGATGTAGTCCCATTTGTTAATTTTCTCTTTAGCTTCCATTGCCCTAGGGGCAGTGTCAGTGAAGAATTTCTTTTGGCATATGTCTGACATTTTGCTGCCTGTGGATTGCTCTAGTATTTTTATGGTTTCCCGTCTTATATTTAAGTCCTGTATCCATTTTGAGTTTATTTTTGTGTATGGCGTAAGTTGGTGATCAAGCTTCATTTTTTTGCATGTATCTGTCCAATTTTCCCAACACCATTTATTGAAGAGACTGTCTTTATTCCATTGTATGTTCATGCCTCCTTTGTCAAATATTAATTGAGCATAGTGGTTTGGGTCAATATCTGGATTCTCTATTCTGTTCCATTGATCTATATGTCTGTTCTTGTGCCAGTACCAGGCTGTTTTGAGAACAGTGGCTTTGTAATACAGCTTGAAATCTGGTATTGAGATCCCTCCTACTTTATTCTTCTTTCTCAGGATTGCTGTGGCTATTCGGGGTCTTTTTTTATTCCAGATGAATTTTTGGAGAGTTCTTTCAAGGTCTGTGAAATATGCCGTTGGTATTTTAATGGGGAGTGCATTGAATCTATAGATTGCTTTGGGTAGTATGGACATTTTAATGATGTTGATTCTACCAATCCATGAACATGGTATGTTCTTCCATCTGTTTACGTCTTCCTCTATCTCTTTTTTCAGTGTCCTGTAGTTTTCCGTGTATAGGTCTTTTACCTCCTTAGTTAAGTTTATTCCTAGGTATCTTAATTTTTTTGGTGCGATGGTAAATGGGATTGCCTTTTTAGTCTCTCTGTCTGTAAGTTCACTATTGGTGTATAGAAAGGCCATAGATTTCTTGGCGTTAATTTTGTATCCTGCTACATTGCCGAATTCATTTATTAAGTCTATGAGTTTTTTGACGGAGTCTTTCGGATTTTTTATGTACAATATCATGTCGTCTGCAAATAAAGACAGCTTTACTTGTTCTTTTCCAATCTGGATGCCTTTTATTTCTTCTTCTTGTCTAATTGCAATGGCTAATACTTCCAGTACTATGTCAAACAGGAGTGGTGAGAGTGGGCATCCCTGTCTTGTTCCTGTTCTTAGGGGAAATGTCTTTAGTTTTTGTCCATTGAGTATGATGTTTGCTGTGGGTTTATCATATATAGCTTTTATTATGTTGAGGTATGAGCCATCTATTCCCACCTTGTTGAGAGCTTTTATCAAGAAAGGGTGTTGGATTTTGTCAAATGCTTTTTCTGCATCAATTGATATGACTATGTGATTTTTATCTTTCAATTTGTTTATGTGATGTATCACGTTTATTGATTTGCGGATATTGTACCATCCTTGCATTCCTGAGATAAATCCTACTTGGTCATGGTGTATGATCTTTCTGATGTACTGCTGGAGCCGATTTGCTAGAATTTTGTTGAGGATTTTGGCATCTATGTTCATGAGGGATATTGGTCTGTAATTCTCTTTCATTGTGTTGTCTTTATCTGGTTTTGGTATTAGGGTGATGCTGGCTTCATAGAAGGAGCTTGGAAGTGTTCTTTCCACTTGAATTTTTTGGAATAGTCTGAGGAGGATAGGTTTTAGTTCTTCCTTGAATGTTTGGTAAAACTCTCCTGTGAAGCCATCTGGCCCCGGGCTTTTGTTTGCTGGAAGCTTTTTGATGACTGCTTCAATTTCGTCCATAGTTATTGGCCTATTGAGCTGTTTAGATTCTTCTTGATTGATTTTTGGAAGGTTATATTTTTCTAGGAATATGTCCATTTCCTCCAGATTGTCCAGTTTGTTGGAATAGAGTTGTTCGTAGTATTTTGTAACAATCCTTTGTATCTCAGCGGGGTCTGTTGTTATTTCACCTCTTTCATTTCTGATTTTGTTTATTTGGGTCCTCTCTCTTTGCTTCTTGGTGAGCCTGGCTAGAGGTCCATCAATCTTGTTTATCCTTTCAAAGAACCAGCTCTTGGTTTTGTTGATCTTATGTATTGTTTCTTTGGTCTCTATGTCATTTATCTCCGCTCTGATCTTTGTTATTTCCTTCCTTCTGGTTACACTGGGCTTTTCTTGCTGCTCTTTTTCTAGCTCTTTGAGTTGTAGGGTTAAGTAATTTATTACCATTGTTTCTTGTTTTTTGCAATAGGCCTGTAGAGCTATGAACTTCCCTCTCAAGACTGCTTTCGCTGTGTCCCATAGATTTTGGATTGTTGTGTTTTCATTGTCATTTGTTGCCATGATGTTTTTTATTTCTTCCTTGATCTCTCTGGTGACCCAGTCCTTGTTTAATAGCATGCTGTTTAGTCTCCATGTGTTTGATTTCTTTGGATTGTTTTTATTGTAGTTGATTTCCAGTTTTATGCCACTGTGATCTGAGAAGATGCTTGATATAATTTCTATCTTCTTGAATTTGAAGAGACTTTGCCTGTGACCCAGAATATGGTCTATCTTTGAAAATGACCCATGTGCACTTGAGAAGAATGTATATTCTGTGGCTTTGGGGTGAAATGTTCTGAAGATGTCAATTAATTCCATCTGGTCTAGTGAGTCATTTAGGATTGCTGTTTCTTTGCTGATTTTTTGTTTAGAGGATTTGTCCAGTGGTGATAGTGGGGTATTAAAGTCTCCTACTATGATTGTGTTGCTATTAATCTCTCCCTTGATATCCTCCAGGAGTTTTTTTATGTATTTGGGTGCTCCTATATTGGGAGCGTATATGTTTACCAGAATTATTTCTTCTTGTTGGATTTCTCCCTTTAGTATTATGAAGTGGCCTTCCTTATCTCTTGTTATGGCATTTACTTTGAGGTCTATTTTGTCAGATATAAGTATTGCTACCCCAGCTTTTTTTTCATTTCCATTTGCCTGAAAGATATTTTTCCATCCCTTCACTTTCAATCTGTGTGAGTCTCTTGTTCTGAGGTGGGTCTCTTGTAGACAGCATATATATGGGTCGTGTTTTTTTATCCATTCAGCTACTCGATGTCTTTTGATTGGAGCATTTAGTCCGTTTACATTTAAAGTTATTACTGAAAGGTATTTGTTTGCAGTCATATCTATTTTTGTGTCTGTATTCCTTCTTACCTGTTTATTTCTTCTTTTTACAGTATTCCCTTTAGCAATTCTTGCATTGCTGGTTTGGTGGTGATAAACTCCCTGAGGCTTTTTTTGTCTGCAAAGCTCCTGATTTCCCCTTCAATTTTGATTGATAGTCTTGCTGGATATAGTATTCTTGGATTCAGTCCTTTGCTTTGCAACACTTTGTATACCTCCTTCCATTCACTTCTAGCTTGTTGTGTTTCTGATGAGTAATCATTTGACAATCTGATGGGTGTTCCTTTGTAGGTAACTCTCTGTCTCTCTCTTGCCGCCTTTAGGATTCTCTCTTTATCATTTATATTTGCCATTGAAATTATGACATGTCTTGGTGTGGGTCTTTTGGGGTTGATCCTGCTTGGGACTCTCTTTACTTGCGTAACTTTTATCTTTCCCATATCCGGGAAGTTTTCTGTCATTATTTCTTCAAATAGATTTTCTAATCCCTGCTGCTCTTCTTGTCCTTCTGGCAGCCCTATTATTCGCATGTTACTTCGTTTCATGTTGTCCCGAAGCTCCCTTAGGCTTTCCTCCTGCTTTTTAATTTTTTTCTCCAATTGCTGTTCAGCTTGAGCTTGTTTCTGTACCTGATCTTCTAACTCACTAATTCGGTCCTCTGCTTCTTGTAATCTACTGTTGAAACTTTCCATGGTGTTTTTGATTGTAGCTATATCACTTTTCATTTCTTCCTGATTCTTGCATAAGTTGTTGATTTTCTCATCCATCCGATGTATAAATTCCATGACCATTACTCTGAACTCCTTTTCGGTCATGTTGCAAGCTTCATTTTCACTAATTTCCTTTCTTGGCGACTCCACATTTTCTTTCCTCTGTGAGTTATTTCGTTTCCCCATTCTGGCTATTACCAGAAAGCTCAAGCTTCTGTTTGCATGGACCTGGGTCGTGTGCTGTGGGGACTTCGCTCCACCCTAGTTTCACTGAAGTGCTCTGACACTAGGACGTGTGACTGTCTTTGGTTGGTGGGAACCAAACTTGCCCAGGATCAGTGTCCCCAGTGTTCCGTGTGGTCTCGTGTGCACATTTACAATCAGGGGCCCTGTCTGCACCACACTGTTGGTATGTGCCGAGAATGAGATCCTTAGCATGTGCCAGGAGTCAGAGTTTCCCTGTGTCTGCACCAAGACTCGAGTGTCAAAGTCTCTGTTGCCTTGTGTGGTTTCTCGTTGAGAATCAGGGTCCCTGTGTGTGCACGCACCAACAATTGGGGTCGCTGGCTCTTAGTGTGAATGCGCTGTGAGTCAGGGATCCCAGGCAGCTGTGTCCGGCGTGCCAAATTCCCTGAAGTGGGGCTGCGTCCTGTGTGTGCTCTCTCTACTGAGCCAAACCGGCTAGAGCGCACATTCTTAAAAACCTGAAGGTGAGCCGGCTCAGTGCACTCTCCCAAAGTCCCAGAAGGGGGGCGGAGTCCGTCCTGCGCACCAAATTCCCCAAAGGGAAGCCCCTCTGTGCACGCTTTTAAGAATCTCCGAAGGGGGAGCTGTGCCCCGCGAGCCAAATTCCCCCAAATTCCCCGAAGGGGAGCCCTCTGTGCGCACTGACAGATTTCCCCGACGGGGAGCTGCTTCTGTCCTGTGCGCGAGCGCGCGCCAAATTCCCTAAGAGGGAGCGCGTCCCTGCGCAAAGCTCGGCAGCTTGGGCCAGGGGCGGGTCTATCAGTTACTATGACGCTGTCTGTGCGCGCGCCTGTGAGCAGCTTGGGGAGGGGCGCGTCTATCAGTTACTATGGCGCTTTCCGCACGCCTGTGGGCGCTCAGCAGCTTGGGGGAGGGGCGCGTCTATCAGTTACTATGGCGCTATCAGCGCCTGTGAGGAGGGGGATAGGCTCTTTGACTCACGGAAATCTGCCGGGAAGTCTGGATTCTTGTTTGTTTGTCTGAAGCTGTGATAGCAGTTCTCTGTCCCCAGTGGCTGCAGGGTCCTGGTTTGTGTCAGAAGCCAGGATCCGAGTCTCGGGCAGCTCTGTTTCCCAAGATGGCGTGGTCTCTGCGTCCGCACCAGCCGCCGAGAAGTGTCCGCTTTGTGCGCGGGCCTCCGCCGTCTAGGGCTGCCCTGTTCGGGAGCCCCTTGGAAGACCTGCAGAATCTAACTGACCCTATCTCATACACACACACACACCACACACATCTACACTCTCCTCTATGGGTTCCTCACTCACACTCTCTCTCTCCCTACCTTCCTGCCGGTCGCCATCTTTTTCTCCATTCTTCTGTACATTTTTAAGTAAAATTCTGAACCTTGGAGATAAAGGGTTATTTCAAGACTTAGGAGAATACACATGCAAATTGTGTCTGTGTTAACTCAAATTCTAAATTAGTTGCAGTGTGAACTAATCATTTCAAGCACTAAAGCTTGGCCTTGGGATGAAATTAAAAAAGAAACATTTAGGTGGAATCATTGGAGAATTACGCTCAAAGTAAGATTGCTAAATCCATAACTATTTTCCTAAGGGAAAAAGTGAACATATCATCAGTTTCTGAACAGAAAAAAAAAATTTAGCTTATGGACCATAGAAAACAACTTTGTGTCAGACACTGAATTATATTTTTTCTATCTCTCATTTTCATTATAACTAATATTTCCCAATATATTTAACAAAGAAATTTAAAATAGAAATCTGCATTAGAGGACTCCGATTTTTCGATCATAAGAGCTCAAGTGACTGTTCTGGTATGGGGTTTTATCTGGGTATCCATGTCCCAAACACACAAGCCCAGCATGACAGGTATTTCCAGAGAACTAAGGATGCCCCAAAATAATGAGTGTGAGAGGAGCAGTGCAAGAGAGAAAGAATGAAAGAAAAACAGGAGACAAGTAAGTAGAGGGTACCACTTACCATTCATGACTTACCACTCTTCAGAAAACATTTGCCCATGTCTTTACCAGTGAGCACTCCTCCTTTCTTCTCAGGCATCCATTCATTAATAAGCCTTTACTGACCATCTACCATGACCCTGGCACTGAGCTGGACCCCAAGACTACAGAGATGAATCACACATGACCTCTATCCTCAAAGAACCACGGACTTGCTAAGAAATGGGCACAGAAAGGAACAATCTAAGAGAGGAAACTGCCTAGTGCTAACAGCCTAGATTCACTCTGGCCTCCACTGTTGGTCTGGCTTCACAGATGGTGAGTTTTAGCCAGCCTCTGAATATAGATATGCTTTCCCTGAGCAACCAAGAGGTGAGAGCGTGGGGATGCCGGGGAGAGTAGCAGGAGACGAGGCTACAGGGAAAGCGAGGAGCCCGCTGTGAAGGACCCAGGCACCAGGCTGAGAATGTAGGCTGGATTCTGCAGAGAGGACCCATGGAAGCTCTTAAACCCAAGGAAGTGCATGATCAAGTCTGGGTTTAGGAAAGGCCCATGGCACAACGTGAAGCGTGTTGCCTCACATTTGACCTTGAGACATACCCCATGTAGAAGACTCTTCTCCGGGACAGGTCTCATCAATGTCAGTCCTCCTGTGGTCTGGATCAGTGACTCATCCTGGGATGCTGTGGGCAGGGAACTGCACAGTGAGGACAGCCTGTCTCTGCCTCTCCATGAGGCCTAGGATCTCAGCCAGGCAGATGCGAAGCCTGGACTGACTTCACGACTGGAAGTAGGACCCCTCTGTTGCCTACAGGGAAAACAAGGGTCGCTCAGTGTCTTCTATATCTCCGATTTCCCCTCTCCAGAGGTATTTCATGATTACGCAAGAAAATACATACACGACGACTCCTTGCTGTTGACCTATTTTGACCTAGTTCCCTTTTATTTCTCACTGCATCATACGGCTGTGACCCACCATAAAAAAGACCTCCAAGATGTGTCTCTTTTCAGCCTCAACTTCCCCCCCTAAATCAGCGGCAGACAGTGCTTGAAGTTGTCCAAAGACGATCTTTCTTACTCCTTCTTGCCTTTTCACACACTGCTTCCTCCACCTGGAATGTTCCCTGTGTAGCTGGCAACCTCCCCCTTACCCTTTCCAGATTCAACCCTAGTAGAGCTCTCTGAGACCTTTGCTGATGTCTCTAGTTTGAGTTAATGCCATCCTTCTCTCCGCCCCTTTACACTGTGTATTCTAGTCTGTTCTACACTGAACACATTGCTGCAATTAATGGCCTTCACATCTGACTCTCTCACTTGCTCATGAGCCTTCAAAAGCCTTGAAGGTTGGAAAATGTGTTACTTTTATTGGTTGTCTCCCAAGCTCTCAAACATCTCAGCACATAGGAAAAGTTGAGCCAATGTGGGGTTTTTGTAGTAACTTTCAAGATAACCCTTCACGTTTTTATTGCATCTTTTAGAGCTTACACTAGAAAAGCCCTCTTAACAGCGTTCATGTTCTACATGCAACAATCTTGCATTTACTAGCCCCACTTAGAGATGAGAAATCAGAGGTTCAGAGACTTGTGGTGATTTGTCCAAAGTCACGTGGTGAAAAACTGGCAGAGCTCAGTCTTGCTCCTGGATGGTCTGGTCTGCTCAGAGCTCTCTGGGCTGCACAATGGGAGAGTGACACTGAGCTCCAAGTCTCAGGTTCAAAGATTTACTTTAGACACAGTCTCCATCCAAGGCCCAGGGCCATGTCTGCTCTTCTTCTCATCTAGTCCCACCAGTTTCAGTCTGAGCCTCACTCAGGGGCTACCCTGATGGTAGGACTCCTAGGAGCCAGACAGAGGGGGTGCTGTAAGAGGTTACTAGGCATGGCCTCTGGCAGGCTGACTCAAGTTCAAGCTATGGTCAAGTCAGCTAGCTGTGGCTGCAGCCAGGACTGCAGTAGCAGGGAGAAGAATGAGAACTTAACTTATTTCTCTTGCAACCCCACCCCTCGCCTGGACTTTCTACATAGAGACTCTTCCATTAGAGCCCAGGTCCTATCAAAATGACCATAAAACCAGAAATATCAGAGCTCAAATTAGTGAGATCTTTAGGTGTTTATGAATTGCCTTAATTTTCATTTAATTGATTGATTTCTTTGAACAGGAAATATATTTACAGGGTTTGAAAATTGTCCTTCCCACACTTGTCCACCCCTTCACCAATTTCCCCTCTCCAGAGGCACTTCATGAATATGCAAGAAAATACATACACACATATATATGTACATACACATTCTTTTCTCCTACTTTTATATGACGGGCAGCCAATTTATACACCGTTCTACATCTTGATGTGTTTTACACTTGACAGTGTGTCTTGGAATCCCTTTACCTCAGCACACAAAGAGGTGGCCCCATCTTTTTCACAGCTCTGCGGTATCCCATTGTGTGGCGGTGCCAAAATGTGTTTAGCCAACCAGTCCCCTAGCAAGGGCATTTGGTTTGTCTCCCATCTGTTGCTATTATAAATAATGTTGCCGTGAATAACCTCATACTACACCATGTGGTTCACAGGGGAGTATATCCATGGGACAGATTCCTAGGCTTGGAACTGCTGGGTCAAAGGGTGCGTGCATTTGTAATTTCAATGAGGAGTGTTGCCAAGTGGGCTTTCAGAGTTTGGACTAATTTAAAATCTAACTAGAGGCATAGGAACCAATAGAAGCCTCTTTAGCATATTAGCCAGCAGGGGTGGCTGGGGTGTCCAAGAAGCCAGGGACGCCAAACAAGCCCTGTGCATTGAGAAAATAAAAACAGGGGAAATGCAAATCAAAACCACAGAGAGACACGGCTTCATGCCCACTAGGAGGACTAGAATAAAAAATAAATTAAATTTAAAAAAACAGGAAATAAGTGTTGGCACGGCTGGGGAGAAATTGTGCATCATAGGTGGGAAGGTAAAATGTGCAGCCACTTTGGAGAACAGTTTGGTGGTTTCTCAAAAAGTTAAACATAAAGTTATCAAGTGACCCAGCAATCGCATGCCTACGTATATACCCAAAAGAAGTCAGGTACTCAAACAAACACTTGCTCATGAATGTTCAATAGCAGCATTATTCACAATAGCCAGAAGGTGGGAAAACCCAAATATCCACCCACGGATGAATTAATAAACAAAATGTGATAGGTACAAACAAGGGAATGTTAGCCATAAAAAAAGAATAAAATTCTGATGCATGCTACAACACGAACGAACCCCAAGAACATTATGCTGAGTGAAAGAAGCCAGACACAAAAGGTCACATGTGTAGGATTACATTTATATGAAATATCCGGAATAGGTGAATCCAGAGAGGCAGATAAAAATTGATGGTTTCCAGGGGAGACACTGGGATTCCCTGGCTTGGGATGTGTTGCCTCCAGACAGCGCCTGGCTCCTACCACAGGTGGGCAGCCCTGCCTCATTCTGCCCCAAATTGGCCCTGAGGCCCCTTTTTCCGTTGTCACCTCAGGCGAATCGCCTTTGCTTGAACTAGCCTGAGGGGTCGCTGCTCTTTGCACCCACAGGATCCAAGCAGACAGTTCCTCACGTGGTCCCTGTTTCTTGCTCTTTGGCCCCTCCGTCGGTGTGCAGGGTTTCCACATGCTCACTAGGAACCTCTTGTGGGGGGAAATGAGTGAACAAAATTTACACCCAAAGCAATGGCTGAGAGCCACTGGTGCTTGTTTTTCTCAGGCATGTCCATTTTAATTGGCACATTCTGCACCCTGGATAAAAAGCAGCATTTCACAGCATGGCCCCTGCAGTGAACCTAGAAAGTCCTGGGGTAAGAAGCGGCTTCAACAGACATCATTTAGCGCCTTGCAACATAGACAATTGATGCTCACCAAATATGAAGTCCCCTCCATTTCCCAGCCTCCTTTGCTGTTAGGAGGCTGTACTATTAGTTCGAGCCTACAGACTCTGGGAAAGTCCTGTGGGTCGTGTCTAGGCTGAGGCAGACCAAAGCCAGCTGGCGGCCTCCACCTCCTTCCCCGGCCAGTCTCACTGAACTTTTAGTGCATTAAGTCTCCGAGATTTAGGGGTCGATGTGTTGCCACAGTTCACAATCCAGCCTACTCTGGGCCTCACCCTGCGAGATGCTGGGCAGGAAATACTGAAAGGTCAGAAACAGTCCTGACCTCAAGGAGCTTACGGTCTGGGCTGGGAGAGAGCAGGCGGATACTCCCACATCGACTGTTGACATTCAGACCACAAAGCTGGCAAGTGGAGAGATATATTTTTCGAACAGTTCCATAATCGAAAGGCGATCTTAACCCAGGAGGTAAAAGAAGATCAGCTGACAGGCAAACAGTCACAGCCCTAAGAGATAAAAGTTCACTGAATAGGAGGTGTCACTATGGTGACCCATGCAAATATGTAAATATGCAGTCCTGAGGCTGCAGGCTAACTTCTTCCAACTTTGTAATATAGAGTATTTTAAAACATGCAGAAAATTAGAGGGCCTGGTGTAATGAACCATTATTCTAAACAGCACCCGGCTTGAACAATGATCATCATTTCCCAGTGTGGTTTTAGCTACCCTATTTGTTTCTTTGCTTGTACTATTTTTTTAAGTGATCTAATAACCAGTTCATGGTCAAATGTCCCCAATTGTCTAAAAAAAAACAAAACATCTTTTTACAGTTAGTTTGTTCAAATCAGGACCCAAACAAGTCCTAACACTGAACCTCATTGGTAGGTCTTTAAAATCTGATTTCAGTTCCGAGTTTACCCTCCCATACATTGTTCAGTGTCATTTATACACTCCAACTTCATAGGCATAAACAATGCATTGTACAGGCCCTGCCTCCTCTGTTCTCACATAGGACAAACTCGCCCTGAATTATCAACAGCCACCTAATCGTGTTGGGTTTGCAGAGGCCAGACAGCAACATGTGTGGCCAGACTGCATATGCCAGACACACATGACATGTGGTCCATGAGGGAAGTCAGATCTGAGACTCAGACAAGCCCTTCAGAAAGCGGCTGAAGGAAGAAGAGAGGCCACAGAGTGTGTCCGGATACACGCGGTCCCATCCTGAGACTCGGGGGCTGTGGGGAAGGATTTTCTATCAGATAAGGTGGAAAGTGGTCCGTGACTCTGGCCCCTATCTTTGGCTTCTCGCCAAGAATAAATAAGTGGCGTCTAGAGGCAGCGACCTGGAAAGGTATTCAGTCGGAGTTCTGGGAGGGAATGACTGACACCCCGGAGGGGAGAGGGGAGGGTGTTAAACCTGTGCCTTTGGCCCAATTGCAAGACTACCAACCAGCTGAGCAAGTGAGACTAGAAGGTTGCGTGGCCAAATTCCAAACTCAGATATTACTGTGGGATCAGAGAGGATTTTAGAATCTGAGAGAGAAAGAAAGAGAGGGAAAGACCAAGAGTAAGGAACAGAGACACAGAGGACAAGAGCGATGACGCATCCATCACCATCCATCCACCCACATCCACACAAAGGAGACATGAAGGCATCCAGAAGGAGCCAGAAAAAGGGACAGGCCAAGAGCAGGTGCGAGGCAGAGAGGAGAACAGAGTGGAGGGAAATGCCATCGTCTCAGGCCTGACAGTTTTCTAAGAACTCCACTCCCAAACCTAGCCACTGCGGAAGAAACTAACACGCCAGCCTGGGTTTCCTGCAAAGGACGCTGCCCGCCAGCTTCGGTGACGGTGAATAACAGCAGCAGTGTGCTAGCTGGATGGATGCAAACAGCTAGCCTTTGTTTGCTTTTCCCAACTATGATGCAAACGACATTAAACGGTCCGCACAACAGCCTATCTGGTGTGGGTTACTTGTGTGGGAGAGGACCCAGGTCCCAGACACCCGCCGAAGATCAGGAAAAGGTCTGAAGAGAAAGCAGAAGGCCGCGGGCTAGGGTGATGTGCCAATTAAGAGGGTTTGTTTGGAACAACTTCGGTGGCAGTGCGAACAGTGCATGCAAATGATCAAAAGCGGTGGGGACCCTCTCCCATCAGTCACGAGAGATGCTTAAGGCCGGTGCCTTTGAATGCTGTTTTAGTTGTGGTCTCATACAATACATCTTAAGGAACATTTATACTGTGTTCACTGTGCATTCAACTGTGGCCACTTCAAAGGTTTAGCCAAGTATTTTATGGCCATGGTAAAGGGCTCTTATTGATTTAAATTACAAGCTTGGCTCCCGTCAGCTCCACTTGAGGGCAAAAATGCAATAAAATATCCCACAGCACAAGAGACAGACGTATCGCATTGAAAATTTTAAGAGATCCTTTTCACTATAATCACTCTGAATGGTATTTATCGATATGAGCAAGGTTATCGGTGAGATTTGTCTACAATCTTTAGGCCTTGGGGTTTGTCTTGGTTTGGGTGTTTGCTTGTTTAAGAATCGAGTTGTGACCTGGGCCAGAGAAAGGTCAGGAGTGCATTCCAGGTCCCCTGGCTTCATCTCTCCCCAGCTCTGGACAGAATGGCTGTTTCCCAGAATAGTGACATTGACATACTGGCCATCACAGCTGAGGGATTATGGTTTTCAGTCCTCCAATCATTTGCATATCCAGCAGGCCAACCTCAGATGAATGAGAGGTGTCAAGGCATGAATGACAAGCCCATCAAGACGATGGAGAGCTGTCCCCAGATTAACTGTCAGGGAGACAAACGCCGCTCCGGAGGCAGAGGCCTGGACGCGCGATTGGAAGGCTCTAAAACGGAGAGGGGTTCGGAGCTGTCGATACGAAACGCTGTTTATGCTGCTCGCTAAACCCCGTGGTAATCAGCACAAAGGAAGCCCCCTTATGTTAAGAAAAAAAGGAGAAAGCCACAGCAGCGTGCTCTGGTCGGCCTCGTTCCTGGCTCCTTTATAATAATTTGCCTGAAACACACCCAAGACGGAGCTAACCCCCGGACATACACAGAAAACAGCAAATGACTATTATGTATCTGACATTTGAAATAACATGTTTCTGGAGGGTTGGCATTACAAGAGTCATTTCACTTCAAAATGTTATTCCTAATGTAATTTTTTAAAATTCATAAGAGGCACTTGCTAGAATTCATTGTAGCACTGAAGTCACTCGGAAGACAGAGGTCAAATTCATTTCATTTCTTTTATGTTTTCTTCTCTGTGCGAGATGAAATAAATGATTAAGCCTAGAACACTTGGCAGTTCAGCGAATGCGCTCCGTGGCACCATTACAAGATCGATTTTCTCAATACAGGAGTCTTTCTAGGGTGCACATTGCTTAGCTGACATCTGTCGCCGTTGTCATGGCAGCGCTCTCTCCAGCATAGTGAGAGGTCAGGCCTGACAGGGAAGGCCTCGCCAGCTCTACCCCAGTCACTTCAAGGTTAACAGCCAATGGACCAAAGAAATAGGCAATTATAGTACAGTCAATTCCGGTTAAGGAAATATCTGAGAAGTAAATATGTCTGATAAGTGAATGGAAATGAAACAGCCAATGCTATTGATGCGATCCCGTAATATCAATATCACTTCGTGGGGCGGTTTGGTGGTTCCTTGTAAAATTTCCAATGCTCAGGGAAATCTAGCAAGAGAGAGAGCGCGCAAAACTTCACGCTGCTGCCCTTCGCCTCTGGACGCGAAGAATAGAATTCCCACCAGTGGGGATGCATCCCAGCAGAGGAGCAAAGCATCCTCAAGAGAAAAGGGCACAGAAGAGTCCCTGGGAGTCCATCCCCTGCTGGGTGAGGTCCCTGGTATTCCCGTACATGCCCCCAAAAAAGGTCTCAGCGTCTTCAAGGAAATGGACTGAAATAATCTTCCGCATTGCTACTTCTTATTTAGTAAATGTATTACTTATTGGGATGATGGAAGTCCTTTCTATAGTTTCAACAACCCTGAAAAATATCAAGCTTTCCAAATTACTAACATGTTGGAATTAATAGTTTCTAATGCTACACATTTCTGCTAAAGCCTAACTTTTGATAGACAGGGAAAGGGATTATTGTAATAGACATTCTTTGAATAGAATTAGAAAAATGACAGGTGGAACTAAAATGTAAAGATTTTCAATTACAAGTTGCATAGCCCAGGAATTCAGCTACTGACAACCTCTGCAGATTCATTAAAACACACACATTCATATTACCCACTCCTGATTAAATCTTGCATTTAGTATGAAGAGATCTTTAGATTTCATCAGACACTTGAACAAATGGCAATGACTATCCTTCGGCTGTGAGATGTTGTTGCTCACAAAGAACAATGGAAAATTGCAGGTTAAAAAAAAAATCGTATGTTGTCACCGTGGTGGCGGGTCTCAGATTCCTGTCAAGATGCTTTGGTCAGTGTGGACCATAGGGACGGCTAAGGTCTCTGGTCCATCTTTGGCCACATCCAGAGGAGGAATCTCACCAAGCAGTGCTCACAGGTCACTTGCCAACTTGCTTCCCAGGGTTCTCACTAATAACCCGTGGAGGCTGGTTCAGCACCTAAGCTGGTGAGCTGACATGACTCCCTTCAGCCTGATGGTCTCTGGAGAGCCTATGGCTTCATTTGAGAGGGGTTATATGTGGATGTAAGAAAGAGGAACCCACTCAAATTAGCTTACATGTCGAGAATTCTACTGAACATACAACAGGCAATGCTGAAAGGGGTTGGAAACATAGGGAAGAAATTGCATGCAAAGCCAAACAGAAAGGAGGACTGGAGGACTGGAACTGGGAAATAGAAATGAGGGTCATTCTCTCTTCATGCATTTCATCTCTGCCAGGCTCTCTCTCTCTCCCTCTTTCTCTCTCTCTCTCTCTCTCTCTCTCTCTCTCTCTCTCAGCTTCCTTTGCTTTCAATGTTTCAACGTGCTTCACTTGGCACTTTCGGTCCTGGCATCATTCTCATCTTATTAACTCAGTTTCTCAATGTCCAAATTTCAAATCCCTATACGACAGTCTGATTAGCTCAGCCCAGGCCCTGAATTGGTTCGCCCACAGTCAGGTGCCCAGTTGGGTTTAACCAGCTAGGTGGAGGTAAGGTTGGGTAAGGTTACACAATTTAAATATGACTGCCCCTTGGAGGGAACACTTGGTAAAGTATATGATTGTCTAACTACTATGCTGTATACCTTAAACCAATACAAATAATATTGAAAGTAAAATGTAATTTAAAAATAAAAAATTAGCCTAGCCAGTGAGGCTCAGTGGTTGAGTGCCAAACTATGAGCCAGGAGGTCACGGTTCAATTCCTGGTTGGAGTATATGGTTGCGGGTTCGATCCCCAGTGTAAGGGGTGCAGGGGGCAGCCTTCAATGATTCTCTCTCATCATTGATGTTTCTATCTCTCTCTCCTTCTCCCTTCCTCTCTGAAATCAATAAAAATATATTTTTTTAAAGTAAAAATTAAAAATAAACATGTCTGCCCAGGTCCACCCCTTAAGCAAGGCAAGGTACAACTCAAAACATATCCTCTGTGTCCTCTACAAGGATCAAAGATGACACACGCTTTGAAACTCCTCCACGTGACCAAAAGAGATCTAAAAACATGATGCTGAGATGGTTACTCAACCACATAACCGTGAATTTGCGTTAGCTATAGTATTATCAGAGTCCTCCACATCAGTATAAAATGGCACCCTTGCAAAAGTATTGCACAAACTCCTTCCTTGTCTAATTACAGAAAAAATGCCCACTCTTAAGCCTTGACCTTCACAAAGGGCTTTTGTCAGCATTGCACCCGCCGTCCCTCTGTAGCCTGCATTTGTCCGCACTTCAGTTAACCTGAACTGTGTCCTGTTTCCTGCCCAAGCCCACCTTTCCATCTCTCCTGCCTCCCTCCACACTGTGTTCCCATTCCATCTTCTCTCTGGGCCACACTATAATTAAATATAACTAACACATAGGGGCTCTCAAAGAATAACAGGAAGTAATGAATGGCCCCTGGAAGTGGGCTATTTTCTCAAGCAGATAGTTTAAATGGAGGACACTTGGTGTCATTTGTTACGAGAGAGCATATAGGGCCTGCCCTTGAGGGCCAGCTCAGATGCCAGCTCCCTCATAAAATCTTCCCTTGACTATCCAGATAAAAAATCAATAATGTCTCTTTAGAGGAAGCATTTATCGTCTCTATCACTGTTTTCCAAGTGTAAAAATTGGTGAGTCCTTGAATTACAAGCCCACAGACAGTAGAGAAACAGTGCATTAGAAGTTAGGCCCTGTCACTTGAGGAGCCATTTGAGCCATGTTCACTCATAAACTTGGGACTTGAAATTACATGGCAGCTCTACATTATTAGCTTGACCTCCAGATGATCTAGAATACTCGTTTACTAATACGTATTTAGATGATCATTAAAATAAAAACACAGCCCTAGCCGATTTGGCTCAGTGGATAGAGCTTCGGCCTGAGGACTGAAGGATCCCAGGTTCAATTCTGGTCAGGGCACGTACCTTGGTTGTAGGCTCGATCCCCGGCCCTGGTCAGGGTGCTTGTGATAGGCAACCAATCAATGTGTGTCTTTCACATAGATGTTTCTCTCTTTCTGTCTCTCCCCTTCCCTTCCACGCTCTCTAAAAATCAATGGAAAAATATCCTCAGGTGATTTTAAGTCTCAATTTCAAATACCTAATTGTTCAGGGCCAGTGTAGTCTGCATACCCAGAAGACTCTGATTTCAAATCACTGGGTCCACATGGAATTAACCAGAAACCAACTTAACCATTTTGTATTTGACTATGTAGCTCTGGCATCTAAAAAAAAAAGGCAATGAACAAAAACAGCACGTGTAGCGAGGTAAATGAAATACCTCCTTATTTACTCTTGGTCAAAGCCATAATTCCAGGGCTTATTTTGAACAGTGATAGATTGCCAACTTGTTCACCTATAAACCTACTCAAAACACTGATCCTGGTCATTTACAGAACTTGTGATTCTAGGCACATCACCTCAGCAGGAATGCCTATCATTTGCTAACACAAGGACACAGAGAACTGCTTTATATGCTCATATGTTGTGAAAAAATACAATATTGACTCCATTTGAGAATTTTCTGTTTATTTATCTGGCCAAATCTGAGAATTGCTGTGGGAAAGATAGAAATGATGTTTTTTACCCTCTGTCTTCTTCTCTGATTGATTTTTTTTTTTTTTTCAGATTGGGGCTGTAGCTATTTTTTAATCCCTTATCCAATATATACCTGGTAAGATGCTGGGAGCTATGCCAGGCATCTAAGAATACAAATACCTTATAGCCTAATGCAGAAGACAGATATAAAAATAGATAATGTGAAGAAATAAATTTTGCAAATGAGGTATATTCTAAAGGCTATGAGAAAAAAGCAAGTTGTTAACACTCAGGTATCTCAGGAGAGTGTCATAGAAAAGAATCTTTTAACTGGGGTATTGTATTAGTTATAGATTGCTGCATAACCAATTACCCCAAAACACAGCTGCTTAAAATAAACATTTTTTTCTCTCCGTGAGTCAAGGATTTGAGAGCTAGCTTAAGGTTCGTCTTGAGGTTATAATCAAGTTCACTCATGTGGCTGTTGGAAGGAGGCCTCACTCAGTTCACCTCAGTCGGCTTCCCCCTGGGGCTGTTGGAGTGTCCTCGTGAAATGTCAGCTGGCTTTCCCAAGAATGAGTAAAATGAGAGAGACAGAGAGACAGAGACAAAGAGACAGAGAGGTCCTAGCTTGGACTACACACACCAGGAATCGAACCGTGACCTCCTAGTTCATAGGTTGATGCTCAACCACTGAGTCACACCGGCCAGAGAGGTCCTAGCTTGGACTACACACACCAGGAATCCAACCGTGACCTCCTAGTTCATAGGTTGATGCTCAACCACTGAGCCACACCGGCCAGGCGGACCCCATCCTTTAAAGAAATAAGTATCAGAGAACTCATGGACATATTTTTAAATCACCATGAAGAATGAATAAAAGCTTCCTACAGAGAAATAGAGAGAGAGGGAGCCGACTGCCCAGAGCAGTCTGGACAGAAGGAACAGCATGTACAGGTGTGAAAAATCATGAGTTTCAAGGAAAGTGAGGAATTTACTGGAGGAGTTCAAACTTATTTTAGCCTGTTAGTTATATAAAATCTTACAAAGAAGCCCAGTGTGCAAAACAAATAAAATTTGTTGTACTACAGCTGAAACTAGGTGAAGGTGGGAGAGAGGGAACTCCTACTCCAAAGCAGCCTTTATGAGAGGCTCTCGAACTTTCCTTGTTGTTTGAAAGCCACTGCTATACCCAGCAGCTCTTGGGGCTCATCTACAGGTACCAGGCCTCCTCTGTTCATGTTTGTCTTATCAGGTAACAAACTGTGTTCCTGTTCTATCACTTGGCTGTAACTAAATAAAAAGTAAACAAAATTCTCATTAAAAAGAGAATAATGATCTCGTGGCAATATGGGGAAAATCCCAATTATATTCTAAGAGTTCACTTGTAAGAGGGCTCTTTAGAACTCTGTGTATCAGTTAGCTATGCCACAAAGATGCTGTGTAACAAACTATCCCAAAACTCAGTGACTTTAAACAACGTTCATTTATTCTCATGGCTGCAGGTCAGCTGAGGATCACCAGCTCATTGAAGCTGCTACTCAGTTCCATGGCTCTGCTTCACGTTGCAGGTCAGCTAAAGGGTTATAGCTGTCCGTGGAAAGCTCATCTCATGGAGAGAGGAGAAACACAAAAGGGCACAAGAGGCAAGCGGAAAACAAAGCCTCTAAAGGCCTCAGGTCAGAATTGGCACACTTTTGCCCATAAGGCTGGCCTAAACAAGTTTCAAGGACCAGCCCAAAATAAAAGGGCAGGAAAATACAGTCTACCCACATGAGGCTAAAGCAAGAGGGTGAAGAATTGGAGCCATTCAACCCGCTGCGTTCTCAATGCATTTTTTATAAAAACAAAAATCAAATTGTAGTTTATCATATTAGCTCACCAAAACTGATTTAATGCTAAGAAGAGTAATACTAGTGGCCTAGATTCAGGCAGTCATAGGACGCAAGCACATTTTTTAAGGAAGCCAAATTTGTCTTCCCAGCTCGCTTTCTTCACCGCCTTCTCAGCAATGCTCACATCTCTCCCCATGTGCTCTGTATCTTCACAGCTGCCCTAAACCCCTCACCTCTGTGCCTCACTCATCCCTCTACACTTCCCTCAATTATTTCAGCCCCCAAATTCAGAACTCTGAACCCCTCAATATAGACCCTCCCAGCTGGCTGTCAAAAGGAAACACATCTGATTGATCCAATTCATACTCACATGTGAATGGCCTATTGCTTCTCAACACTCCCCAAGGTATTTGCCTTTGGAAAGGGGTCTGTCCATAGCCCAATGATCCTCTCACTGGTGAGATTAAAGACAGTAAACACATTGGTAAAAGTCAAAAAGTCTGGGTTCTTTTCCAAAAAGGGGACCATGTCTTACATAGGCCTGCCAGTTATTCTCAATTTGTGAAGGAATCACCATTCATACACGTAGAGCCTGCTGGATTCACTTTTTAACTCTCAGTTCCAATGTTTTCTGTTACTGTTTATGCTGCTACAGGGAACTGAACTCACCAGGAGAAGATAAATGTCGGTGGCGTGATTTACATCTCATTACAGGACCAGTGTTGTTTCCCATTTTGAAATTTACTCCATAGGCCAAATCTTTAAAGACTTCCTTTTTTATTTTTCAACATTAAAATGACATATTTCACTATGATATATGCCTATTTTGACTTAGGAAGAGCTTAATGATTTGGCCTTTGCATTGTGTTTTCATATGAACATCCCTATTTTGAGCAAACAACAACAGCAAAAAAGAAATTACTATCTTGAGAACAATGCTATTAATCATCTTTGAAAATGTGTTTACTTTTAAAGAGAGATCATAAAGAAAGATTCCCAGTATTAAATTGTAGTGACACCACTTTTCTACCCTGTTCAAATGTCTGTGTACAGACAAAGGGAAGTAGAAAGTTAAGGATGGAGGATACCATGTAAAAGACTAATCTGAATAATTTGGACCAAAAAATATAGCTTTATTGATCCTGAGGTATGAATTTATGTATGGTTCATCATTTCTGCTGATGTTTTCGTGACAAAAAATAGCAATGCCTGTATGCCTTATGACAGTATTATTATGTCATCTTTTAGCCATTTTGAGCCGCCTTTGAAATAGTCAATATCCTCCCCCATCACTTTGCCATGCAAACTACAGTACCTATCATCAAGCTACCTGCGGATGGGCCAGGGGGAACAATTATTTCTCTTTTTGTCTAGTCAAGTGCCAATAACCATAGCACCGACTTCAGGTAGGCTCCGTTAGGTTAGTATTTGGGGCGTGTTCATTAAAGGTCCCCTTCTCATGTCTTTTCTTACATTAGCCGAAGAGGTCCTCCAAATTCCGTACTACCTAAAAGAGAATGCTTTTCTCTTCTTAACAATCAGATTCCGATGAAGTCTAAATACAGTCAAACCCTCCCGTGACGAGAACTGAGAAAAGATGTGTGCCATAGGAGTATTGTTGGAAAGTCCCCCACCTCCCCCCACCCGGAATGGCAAGGTAGTCAACCACTCGTCAGTCACAAAGCTGCGCTTATTTCTGTCTCGTTAAGAGAGAACTCATAGGTTAATGACTAAAAGGAGGCATGGGGTTCAGAGCAATGGTTTGAATTCTAGATCCTACCTTTACCAGCCATAACTTGGGCACGTTACTGAACCTCTCTCTGCCTCAGTTTCTTTACCTGTCACTGAGGATAAGAGTACATACCTCTTCGTTGTAAGGATGGAATGAGCCCATATGTCTGAGTGTCCTAGTAAGCACTCTCTCAGGGTTTATTGGCCTCATCACATCCTCATCACCACCATAAGCATCACCTGTGGACTCCTAACCGTGCAGTCTCTTTCCTCTTCACTCGGGTATTTGAGAGCTCATAGGTGATTGGAGTTCCTTCTTAAGCATTGCTGTTGTGAGTGTAGCTTGGACGACCACTACGATCTAATAAAGTCGAAACGCTGGTTCCCTATAAGCTAACAGTGCCACTCCCAGGCATACCCAATGAAGAGCTTTAGACCTGTGCACAGAAAGACTAGATGAGATTAGAATTCAGGGCAACGTGGTTTGTAATGACAACAACAAAGAAATGGAGACCCCCAGACGGTCATCAACAAGAAAACGGGTATGTAAGTCTGAGTATCCATACACCAGAAAAACAAACAGTGGCGAATAGGAATAAAGTAGGTTCCATGTATCCACTTGGGGAAATCCTATGTTGTAAAGAAGAAGCGGGAGCACAAATCAACCACAAACCCCCACCCCACCCCACCCCCCACCCCACCCCCCACTGTGACAGCCACTCCGCTTCCTTCAGGCCACTTCGGTTCCGTTTTACCCCCCAAGGTCCCTCCGGCCGCACCTCGGCCTCGGCAAACCATCCACGCGCTCATTTGGAAGCTGGAGAGCTATAAATCGTAAATTTTTTAAAAAAAAAAAAACGATAAGGAAATGGCACCTCTGGGATTAAAACCCAATTCTCCTGATTACAGGTTCCGTAACTGCACATCCTCTAAATGGGATTTAAATCCATACGCGCCGTTCATTGAGAGCCGGGGAGGGAGGGCGGGGCCGCGGAGAGCTCCGGCCGGCACTCGGGCCCGCGCTCACCTGCGATGCCCGGAACCAGCGCCCGCCACGGCCACGGCCACGGCCACCAGCCGCCCGGCCTCCCCACCCCCACTTCCGCAGCGCCAAGAGCTCCTCTTTGCATTATTGATTTATTTCTAAGACCTGGGGGGGGGGGGGGGATGGAAAGGAAAGAGAGGAAGAAAAGGAAGCGATTTTTCTTAATAGGTCTGCTCTTCTCGCTCCGGGCAGAATCAATGCGGTGGGCTCCAGCTCACTCCCTAACGCCCCTCCCCTCCGAACTGCTTCCTTCCATTGTCAGTAACGCGGATGAAATAAGAGGATCCGGTGCCGGTAATGACCACCGCCCCTCCCCCAGGCTGTCCTCCTGGATGTGGCGGTGGGGTGCCGGGTGACGGGGCCCTGGGGGGCAGGTGGCGGCGGGGTGAGGGCAGTGCAGCGAGGCCGCTGGGCGTGCGGGAAGGCTGGCTTCTGCTCGGGGCCCGGGGGCGGCACCGATTTAAAAGGCTTGGGGTTGATTTGTGCTTCGGTTTCTTCTGTGCAACGTTGGATTTCCCCAAGTTACAGACTTCATTTAGAATTTTTTTCGTTCTAATTTCCATCTTCCTGCAGGAGAATAAAGCTTTTATGAGAGGCGCTAAGGCACCTCCCCACAACCCTTCAAAAAAGTGCGGGTTTGGCTCAGTGGATAGAGCGTCGGCCTGCGGATTCAAGGGTCCCGGGTTCGATTCCGGTCAAGGGCATGTACCTTGGTTGCGGGCACATCCCCAGTGGGGGGTGTGCAGGAGGCAGCTGATCGATGTTTCTCTCTCATCGATGTTTCTGGCTCTGTCCCTCTCCTTTCCTCTCTGTAAAAAATCAATAAAATGTATTTTTTTAAAAAAGTCTGCCTTTCCTCTCAGCCTCACCTCTTCACGGGACCTTTATGCAGTGGGTTTATGTTTTCATGCCAAGCCCTTGCTTACCTGTGTGGGCCTTATTAACAAAAATCTTGAGGAGCCGGGTCGTTCTACTTCGGAACTCCAATGAAGTTCAGGCAGGGATGGCACAGTGACAATATAAGGACGAACATTCCCCACCCCGTAGTGCTAAGCGGCGGCAACTCACACAAAAAGGCGCTCTCAGCAGAACAGAGGGGCACGGGGTCTGGGTGTGCAGAGGAAGCCATCTCATCCGGATGCCAGCAATTTACAAAGAAATCTTCGCTTAATGGCAGTTCTTTGTAAAATAAAAATCTCTGCAGACTCATCCTCTTCATGGAGAATTAAAGAAGCTGTAAATGATAATTTTGAAAAAAATGGTATAGATAGGCGTGCTATTACAATATTACAAAATCACCCTGGCTGGTTTGGCTCAGTGGATAGAGCGTTGGCCTGTGGACTGAAGGGTCCCGGGTTCGATACTGGTGGGGGGGAGCACATGGGGGGGGGGGACATGGGGGGTGCAGGAGGTAGCCGATCAATGATTCTCTCTCATCATTGATGTTTCTATATCTCTCTCCCTCTCTCTTCCTCTCTGAAATCAATAAAAATATTTTTTTAAATATTACAAAATCCATTTTGTGGAATAAGTTCCAAGACACCAGCATTTTATGAGAAGATGAGATATGGTTATTATCCCACCATCTGTTGCACCTGAGAGAGGAACAGGTTGAGCCCTCAGGTGTCCTGTGCCCCCACTTCTGTCAGGGACCAGGCAGTGTAGCTGGCTCTGGGGTTTACAAATGACCGACACAGAAGATGCCCACTTCACTGCCAACCCAGGAGGTGGGAAGCAAAATAACAGGCTGTCCTCAAAGGGCTTTCATCAGGGGGCAGGCATGCGCCTGATGGAATTGGAATGCGGGTGTAAACTCACCGGGTGTGCTTCAAGATATATGGGATTCCAACTTCATAATTTTTTAAATGTCATATATATATATATATATATATATATATATATATATATATATATATATAAAAGCCTAAGTGACCGGCCGACCAGCCAGCCAGCTAGCCAGTAGCTATGACACACAATGACCACCAGGGGGGCAGACACTCTGACTGGTAGCTGTGATGCGCACTAACCACCAGAAGGCAGATGCTCAACGCAGGAGCTGCTGAGCTGCGGTGACTTGGCAGTTGCGGTTCTCGGGTGACACACTGGGAACCAGAGAGGAGGGAGCCCGATTCCGGGGTTCGTCACCCAAGAACTGCCCTCTCACAATCCAGGACCCCTTGGGGGATGTTGGAGAGCTGGTTTCAACCCAATCCCCACAGGCCAGGCCGAGGGACCCCACTGGTGCACGAATCCATGCACCTGGCCTCTAGTATTTAAATAATACAAATAGTAGGAAACTGAAAAATAGTGGTATGTTTTACTTTTTAAAATATAGCACCAATTATGGAATATTGGTTTGCTGAACTTAGTGTTACCATCACCAGGGGGAAACGGGCATTCACATTTTTCGCACTTGGAATGAGTAGAATTTCAAAAGATTTCTTCCGACATCCAGAACGTTACACGTTCATTTCAAATGTCATTAATCCTTTTTAAGGAACTCTGATGTCTGATAAGACTTGTGTTCACCTCAATTTTCTCTTCAGTATTGCAGATACTTATTCAGTCTTTATTATTATTATTATTATTCATCCATTCTTTATGCCTTTGTTCATCCACACACATTTCATTTCATTCTTTTCCTTTCAACACAGCCACACTGGACACTGCTACATGCAAGGCACTGACTGCAACACTGTGGAGATTCAAAGATTCACCAGAATACTCCCCAGCTAGCAGGGCGGGTAAGGCATCCATTCGTGTGTTCATTCAGTCATTTTTCCAACCAGCATGTACACTGAGGATTGCCATGCGCCAGGCATTATGCTAGGGTCTGATAAACCTCCTTTTGAGGTTTTACGGTCACAACAGAGAGAGAAACAAGCACAGTCACTATAATAACAACTGTAGGAGAAGTGCAGGGAGAGAAAGTAATTAGGGGTTTGGCAGCAGGGGAGCCACTTCCTGCAGGGAGAGCAGGGTGGCTTCCTGGAAGAGGTGGCATTTGAGCTAGATCGTAGAGTAGAAAGTCACGGGAGGTGTGCAAACACAGGGAGACAGAGAAAAGGGGGGAAGGGAATTCCAACTTCGCTGGACGGTAAGTTAAGTACCGTATTTTCCGGCGTATAAGACGACTGGGCGTATAAGATTTTCCTGGGTTAAAAAGTTGTTTTATAAGCCAGAAAATACAGTAGTCCAATATATCTAATGCATTATATCTAATCCCATCAATATAGTCCAATATACCGTATTTTCCGGCGTATAAAACGACTTCTTAACCCAGGAAAATCTATACGCCCAGTCGTCTTATACGCCGGAAAGTACCGTAAAGGGAAGTAGGGGAGAAAGGGCTGGACAGACAGGTCACAGGGGCGACAGAGGACTTGAATGTCGACTGGGAGAGAAATGACCATCAGAAGGCCATCCCAGCTAACAGTGGGATGCCGGCTCCAGCTCCTCCCCTTACTGATGAAGGGCAGCCACTTTACTCGCACTTGCAACTACTGAAGAGCTTTGCCCATTACACCCACTCCGTGATTGGTGCTCCATGCTCTGGGAAGCAATTATGTCATCAGTTATAACGCCAGGCGCCAATGACACCAGACTCACATTCCAACTTCGTTCCTCTCCTTTTAAATGTTTGCCTTATAGTTCAATCCACCTGCAGCATGATAGATCTTTTACAAAAGCTACACAATTGCCCCAGGAAAGTGAAGAAAAGGAGTCCTCCTCGAAGCGCAGAGAACTTGTAGCCTGGGTGGTGGGAAGAACCCTGGACTGGAGACCAGAAGGCAGTTCCGGCCTGGCGCTGCCAGTTAGCAGCAGGGGACATCGGGCACAGCATACACATGCTCTGACCCTCCACTTCTTACCCTCCACTTCTCCACACCATACACATGCTCTGACCCTCCACTTCTTACCTGCCTATAAAATGCTCGCACTCAGCTACAGAACACTGGGAACACAGAAGCTATTATTACATTTAGGTAAGAGTTTGTATTGGTTCATCATCTGACACAAATAAATCCAGAATAACTTTTTCTTTGTGAATAATGTCCTCTTCCCCTTCAAAGCACAAATTTTCTCTCTAATTTAAAGCTACTATTTCGTTAAAAATATTTTATATCCACATCAAGATTATTTCCTCTGCTCTTCTTTGATACTCTTTTCTTCTCAGCTTTTGCTTGTTTGTTAGAAAGCAAAGGACTCATTTTGTGATTTAAATTTTGAAACTGAGCATGAATTCCTTGGATTCCTACTATGTGCTTAAAATCATATTGCTGGCCAGAGAGGATACAGAAGCAGTGTTGGGTATGGGCTCAGACCACAAAAACATTACAATCTCATTAGTTACTTAAGATAATTTATGTTGTTACATTATGTATGCAGTTTTAAAAACCAAGATAAAAGGATAACTAGCCTTGGCCAGTATAGCCTAATTGGTTGAGCATCATCCCATGCACCAAAGGTTCAAGTCCCAGTCAGGGCACATGTCCAGGTTGTGGGCTCGATCCCCAGTAGGGGGCATGCAGGAGGCAGCAGGCCAATGTTTCTATCTCCTATCCGTGTTTCTTTCCCTCTCCATTTCTCTCTCTCTAAAATCAATAAAAATTTATTTAAAAATAATAATAATAAGCCCTAGCTGATTTGGCTCAGTGGATAGAGCATCGGCCTACAGTCTGAAGAGTCCCAGGTTCGATTCTGGTCAAGGGCACGGCCCTGGTCAGGGCGAGTGCAGGGAGCAACCAATCAATGTGTCTCTCTCATACTGATGTTTCACTCTCTGAGTCTTTTCCTCTCCTTCCACTCTCTCTAAAAAATCAATGGGAAAATATCCTCGGGTGAGGATTAACACCAAAAAAAAAAGAATAACTAAAGGTCAAACTGTAGTGAAACCACGTGCTTCAGGGCATAGAAAAATGGAGAACTCACCCAAGGCAGGAGCAGCCAGGGAAAGTTTTATTCAGTAGGTGGGTTTTGGGTGAGCCCTGAAGGTGGGCAGGATTTGAGTGGGAGACAGGAGAGGGAGGGCACCCAGGCCCTGAGAAGGCAAAGGGATCGTTACAAATAGTAACCATTGACCATGGTCCAATGAGAAAAGTGGTCAGATCAAGAGGATAGAAAATGTAGCAAAATCAAGGGAAATCAGGCTGGGTCAGACTATGAAAGCTGTGGAATTTTAGATGCCTTTTGATCATTTAAACTATTCTGGGTCACATGTAACCCTGCAATGGGGAGAAGATAAGGAAGATTTTCTCCGTTTCAAGACACTAATACTCTGGAACAGAGGACTAAGGCTCTGGACACACATCTGCTTGAATCCAGGGATTTGGGGGCCAGGGGACCTTCTGGGGAAAACGAAACAAACAAGTCAACAAACTTGAACTATTTTTATAGCTATTGGTCAGACAGATTTTTACACACATCTTGACAGGGGAAGCCAGGTTGTGGGGAAGGATGGAGAGATCGCAGGAGAGAACGCTGTGTGTGTGTGTGTGTGGGGGGGGGGGGGGGGGGGGGCAACCCAGTCAGTGAAGGGCCTGAGATCCAGATATGAGAGGGGATCCTGGATAACCGGTGGTGCCTGGTGCCTGGTGCCTGGAGCCATGTGACCCAGCTACCCCAATGGTGTCAACATTTATAGGAACTGGGGGGAAGGGGGGGTTCCTCAATACATTTCTTTAACACTCAGTGCTCAAGCAACAATGTCGTAGGACCCCACTCTCCTATAACATAACAGAGGGAGCATTTTCACTCCCAGGAGACCACCAAGCAGTCACAGCACCATGACAACCGATCATACCAATGGGAACAGGGCAATCTGTCGGAATCTTAAGCAAGGGAAGAGGGCTTTGCAGAGCAGGAGAGATGTAACCACGTGGTAGAGACAGCAAAGGCCAGAAGTAGTATGATTCAGAGCATGTAATTTATCTCCCAACCTCTATGGGAGGAGTAAACTTCCCCCACCCCTTGACTTTGGTCATGGCCAAGTGAATTGCTTTGACCAACAGGATGTTAGATAGGACTCAAGCTGAGGCTTAAAATGTGCTTGTGTGGCGGGGCTTGAGAAGATTGTGTCCCAGTTGGCCTCTTGGTCCAAGTAGGAGCAGACCCAGACCTGCAGGATGAAGCAGAGTCAACCCCAGTGAGCCTGCACACCCATGAGAATTAAATGACATAAAATAATTCACACACTGAAAATCCAAGTCACACAAATTGCAGAATCCAACATCCCACAAACGAGGATGGTCCTTAGTGAGCCCATCCAGGTGCTATCACGAAAGAAACTGTAAAGCAGGGCCCCACACAGAGAGCGCTGTTTTGTTTTATTCCCATAGAAATCAATGGTTTCCTCCAGCTTTGGCCAAAATAAAGCACAACTGTGAACTAGAGCTAAAACTAGCCCAGACTACAAGCTGGGTTCTGTAGCAGAAGTTTCTGGAGCTCACACTTTTTTTTCTTTTTCTTTCTGTTTCGTTCCTTTTTTTTTTTCCAACCTGTTTTTTGTTTTGTTTTGCTAATCCTCACCTGAGGACATTTTTTCCCCATTGATTTTTATAGAGAGTGGAAGGGGTGGGGGGGGGGGGGAGAGAGAGAGAGAGAGAGAGAGAGAGAGAGAGAGAGAGAAATGGATGTGAGAGAGACACATTGATTGATTGCCTCCTGCACACACCCTGACCAGGGCCAGGGATCAAGCCTGCAACTGAGGTACATGCCCTTGCCCAGAATTGAACCCAGGACCCTTCAGTCCACAGGCTGATGCTCTATCTAGTGAGCCAAACCAGCTAGGGCATATCTTTTATTTTTAAATAAGCTTATACTTACAGAAAAGTTGCACACACAAAAAAATAGTACAGACAATTCCCGCAGTCCCTTTCTCCAGCTTCCCCTAATGCCAACATTTATTTGGATCTCACCAGTTTTCCACTCATGTCCTTTTTCTGTTCTAGCATCCAATCCCGAATCCCACGAGGTATTGCCTCCTTAGCCTCTTCAAATCCATGACAATTCCTTCGTCTTCCTTGACATTCACATCCTTGGCACTTTTGTAGATTACAGGTCAGTAATTTTCAGAATGGGTTTGTCTGATGTTTTTTCATAATTGGAGTGATGTTATGCAATTTTAGTAAGAATACCACAAAAATAGTGTGTCCTCGGTGCTCATGGGGTGGGGAATGGAGGGGCTGCCTTATTACTGATGATGTTAACCTTGATCACTTGGTTAAGGGGGTAGCTTGTGGGTTTCACCACCATACAGTTACTATTTTTCCTTTATAATTAACTAGAGGCCCAGTGCACGAATTCATGCACGGGTGGGGTCCCTCAGGGTGGCCTGCAGAAATCGGGCCCCAGCTCGTGCCCCAGACTCATAGCCCTGCAGCCCTGCCTGGCACCCTGCCTTGGCCTGGTGCCACCCCCTCACCTGCTCACCATCCTGCCTGCAGGGTGATTGATTGGGACCGCCCACCCCCACCCCACCCAGCTCCCTCAGTGTCTGGGAGCCGGGCGGCAGCCCCACCTCACGCCGTCACCACTGGTCGCCATCTGCAGGGCAATTGGTGGGGCAATCGGGCCCCCGCTCATACCCACGCTGGCCTGGTGCTGCCTGCTCACCTACTCCACCATCCTGCCGTGGTCCTAATCTCATCGGGGCCCATCAGGGCCAGCAGTGCATTCCACTGTCGCCTGCTGCCAGCACCACATTGCCAATGCCCGCCATGTTCCGCCCTGCCCCCTGATGGTCAGCGCACGTCATAGCAAGCCCTCAAACTCCTAGTCGGTAGAACTCCCAGTCGACTGCCAAGGGGACAATTTTCATATTAGGCTTTTATTATATAGGATAAGTATATTGAGAAAGACACTTTGAGGCTATACAAATATCCTGTTTCTCCTTAAAGCTTCACCCGCTGAGTTTAGCATCCACCAGTGGACCTTGCTTGCAACCATGCTGACCGCGGCATTTGTGGAATGGTAGCTCACACACACGAAACTCGAGGGACGCAGCCAATGAACCGTCCCCCTTGCTTCCCAGCCTCAACCTCACCAATAATGAGATCTGAACCAAGTGTGCAAAGGGGTAAGAAAGGCCCAGTTCCTGAAAGGAAGGAGTCTCAGCCACAATTTCGAGGCTGCTTTGCAGAGTCTACTGAACAGCAGTTGACAGACCTTGCTTAGAAGGCAAAGAGGAGAACAAGCAGGGAGCACAACCAACTTCCATGCTAATCGGGGTGAATAAAGCCGTGACACAGAACAGAAAACCACAGGACTCTGTTTAGCACGACCAGGAACTCAACTCCGTCAGCCAGCTACCTTGCTTTCCATTTGTAATTAGAGTCACAAAGAAAACAGCTTCCTTGTGCCCTACGCCACCAGCAGAGCCCCAGACAACATCCTCATTTCCAATAACTCTTCCCCTTTATCTCACTCTGCCTGATGCCTAATAAGCTGATTGCTATTTACTTTGGACCAACAGCTAATCTGTTAATGATTGATTTTAAATTTTTAGTCATTTGTCTCTAGCAGGACCTGAGACTACAAAAGGCAGTCCTTTCCTACATGATGAATTGGCTTTTTCTTAAAAAAAAAAAAAAAAAAAAAAGAGGAAGGAAGAAAGAAAAAAAAGAAGGAAGAAAATAAGAAAAGATTGAAGTCAGAGTCTTTTGGCATTCTGCTGACATACAGTTGACATTCAATGAGAAATTTCAATGCAATAAAAGAAATGGCAATTCTTCCTCTAAGATTCATCTGCCTTTGAAATTGTCAGCAAACAATAAAAGTGGACATTTTGCTAATGGTGACATGGGGTAAAGACCCTCTTCCATATGAAGCAAACTATAATCGTGCTATAAGTTTTCAGAGCCTAACATTCTTAATTAACAGAATTGATGCTCGTGGCCCAACCGGAATGGGATCTCTAAACTAATGCCATCACTGTCCTTTCAAACAATCTAAATCCCACACCAATTATATGTATATTTTTGGAGGATATAGGCAGAAAAGTGAGTTTTGCCTTCCATTAATAAAAAGACTCTTGCCCTAGCCAGTTTGGCCCAGTGCATAGAGCATCGGCCTGCGGACCGAAGGTTCGATTCCAATTAAGAGCATGTACCTCAATAGCTGGCTCCTCCCCGGCCTGGGCCCTGGTCAGGGCACGTGTAGGAGGCAACCAATCAATATGATTCTCTCACATTGATGTTTCTCTCGGTCTTTCCCTCTCTCTTCCACTCTCTCTAAAAAGATCAATGGAAAAATATCATCGGGTGAGGATTAACAACAAAAAAAGACTCCTGAATCGACAATGGTTATTTTAATTGGTATCACATAGCAGTGCTCTGCAATGTAATTACCACTTCTAAAAATGGAGCCAGCTGTGGACAAGTACTGTGTGCTGAAGAGTAGACGAACACCATGCGTGAGAGCGCTGTGCACATTTATAAACACTGCTTCCTCCACAAAGTTAAGCTTGCCTCAGAGGCACCATCTCTAATTCTGTAAATAAGAATGCCTCCCATGGCTAGCATTCCCATCAAATATTTATTAAAACACACCCCAAGACCTCCCATCTCAAAATGGAATTAGACTCATCCAAGTGTCTCCAGAAGATGAGAATGATTTAAAATGTGAACAACTAGACTTATCAGGGTGACCACTTCGGAAATTACATAAATGTCTAACCACTATGCTGTGCACCTGAAACTATAATATTGAATGTCAACTGTCGCTGGAAAAAATGTACATTTAAATTAAAAAACAAAACAAACAAGGTCACCCAGAAGATGGCGGCAGTGTAGGTAAACGCCTGTACTCGCCACCTCCCACAACCACATCAAAATTACAACTAAAATACAGAACCACCATCATCTAGAACCACTGGAAAGCTGACTGAATGGAAGGCCTACAACCAGAGAAATAAAGAATAAAGCACACTGAGACTCTTAGGAGGTGCGGAACGGGCTGATCCGGCACCCACGTGTGCTGCTTTTTTAATCGGGAGTGAGATTGTCTCTGTGGAGGCCACCAGGGGAGCAAGGGGTTCCAGCCACACACCAGACCCGCAGCCCAGAGTCCCAGAGCTGGGAAAAGAAGTCCCTATGGGCAGTAAGAACTACTGGCTACTAAAAAAAACCAGTGCGGATTGGGGCTCAGTGACACAGAGGCTGTTGGAGACCCAGCTGTTCCTCTTAAAAGGCCGGCACCACTAACTGTACTTACAAGGTCCTGCTTCCTCTGAGCTCCAGCACCAAGGCGAGGCTTTAGGTAACACAGACACATACGAGGAGGAACTGGATTGTCTGGCAGCAGGGCAGGAACTCGGGGTGGCTTTCTCCCAGACAGAGGTGCTCGCAGGGATCATTGTTCCTATGCTGGGACCTCCCCAGTTGTACAACTGACTGGCAGCCATTTCTGTTTGCTCTGCCCTGGTGATTCCCTAAGACCCCGCCTCATCCAATTTATAACCCCACCCAGGCTGTGTGCAGCAGCTTTTGCATATGAAGGGCCTGGCCTTGCTCAGGCTAAAATCTCTCAAATAAGCTGCAGCTGGGTCAGGAAGCCCCAAACCTACCAATAAAAGGCCCAAGACCCAGCACCAGCACCAGCCTGCCTTGCTTCATACCTGGGCCTCATCTGGGCACTTCCAAACCCAATACAAAGAGGAGGAATCTTCAGATCTCTCTGTAGTTCCTGCTGGGTGACCCAAGGCAGTGGCTGACTTTGCACTTCCCTGGAGACAAAGAGCCAGTATACCCAGTGGTCAGTGTCAGACCATACCAGATTACAACTCTACACACCCACAAGTGACACACTCAAGGGGCAGACTCAGTGAGCACCAAAGCCCCACTGAAGCAAGTCCTGCTCCATAGGGGTGTCTCCTGCACAGCAGCTCTTCCACTGCAGACACAGCTGGTCCTCACAGCCACTTGGCCTAGAGGTCAATTCCTCCCAGTGACACCAACAGCAATCAAATCTCAACTACAACAAGACTGTGCTCACAGCCCACAAATGGGTGCACCTAGAGCTCCCAGCTCAGGTGACTGGGGAGGCTGAGCCACTGGGCCCTATAGAACACCTACTACACAAGGCCACTCTAACAACTCAAGGAGACATAGCAGCTCTACCCAATACATAGAAACAAACACAGGGAAGCAGCCAAAGTGTGGAGGCAAAGAAACAGGTCACAAATGAAAGAAATGGAAGAAAGCAAACTACTGGATATAGAGTTCAAAACCATGGTTATAAGGTTCCTCAAGAATCTTCTAGAAACCTCCAAAAAAAAGTGGAAAAGGATCAGTCAGAAATTAAGCATACACTGACTGAAATAAATAATAACATATAGGGATTCAACAGTAGAGTAGAGGATTCTGAGAATCAAATCAACAATTTGAAATATGAGGAAGCAAGAAACACCCAACAAGAAGAGCAAAAAGAAAAAAGAATCCAAAAATATGAAGATAGTGTAAGAAGCTTCTGGGAAAACTTCAAGTGTACCAATATTTGCCTTATGTGGGTGCCAGAAGAAGAGAGAGAGCAAGATATTGGAAACCTATTTGAAGAAATAATGCCAGAAAACTTCCTCTACCTGGTGAAAGAAATAGACTTACAAGTCCAGGAAGCACAGAGAGTCTCAAACAAGAGGAACCCAAAGAGGACCACACCAAGACACATCATAATTAAAATGCTAAGGGCTAAAGCAAGAGAAAAGCAGTTAGTTACCTACAAGGGAATGTCCATACCACTATCAGCTGATTTCTCAATAGAAACTATGCAGGCCAGAAGGGAGTGGCAAGAAATATTCAAAGTGATGAATAACAAGGACCTACAAACAAGATTACTCTACTTAGCAAAGCTATCATTTAGAATTGAAGTTCAGATAAAGAGCTTCACGACAAGAAAAAGCAAAAGGAGTTAATCTCCACCCAACCAGTATTACATGAAATGCTGAAGGATATTCTTTAAGAAGAGGAAGAAGAAGAAAAAAAAGATCAAAACTACGAACAACAAAATGGCAACAAATACATACCTATCAATAATTGAATCTAAAGATCAAAATAAATAAGAAATATAATGAACAGAATAAACTGGTGAATAAAATAGAATCAGAGGCATAGAAATGGAGCAGACTGATGATTCTCAGAGGGAAGAGGGTTGGGGAAGTGGGAAGAGATTAAACAAAGATCTTATATGCATATATGCATTACCTATGGACACAGACAATAGGGTGGTGAAGGCCTGGGGCGGTGCAGGAACCAGGTGGAGGGGAACAATGGAGGGGAAAAAGAGGGACATCTGTAATAATCTCAACATTAAAGATTTAAAAAACAAAAAACATGAACCAGCACTTCCACAGAGTGAAAAGGAAGCACCCAGTCCAGAGTGGTGTTTCGGTGGCTGTGAGCAGTGGCAGGTCTTCCTGGAGGGCCAGTGGTATAAATTAACAGATTCGACATTTTGCAGAGCCTCTGAAAGGAAAGGCTAACCTGTTTGAAGGATAAAAGCCCTAATCTCATTAATATTTTAGATCCTGCAAGACATGGAGGCTCCATCTGCTGTCAGCAAGGCCTGAGAAAGACTCGAGGCAGTAGGGGACAGAAACCACGGCCTCTCAAATGGTCTGCTGACCTTCCTGAGAGGCAGATATCATGTGACAACTATTGCCTATCTCAGCAGACCTCTGGAAACGGGAGAAAGTGTTAAATATAACCAGGTAGACAGTGATGAATTGACATACTGAACAATCGAACGCTTCAGTAATCAGCCTAAGGATCTGATATCAACAACATTTTTCAGTTTTGTCCAAATTCATTGAAAGGTGTGCTTTAGCAAGTTCACTTCTCATTGGCAAGACCTTTCATCTTTAGGCTGCTTTTCTGATTGGATTCTGTGTCATTGTTGGTTTGGGTGGCTCTGGCATGGGAAGCAGAGAGACTGTTCACTTGTGAGAAAGGAAGGACTGAGATGAGCACGGATATAAATGGTTTTACTCCCACATTCATTTAAAAACTATTAAATATCTATCAAAATGGTTATTTAGAAAGAATTATGACAGCCATGGTATATGAAAATGCATCAGGTACTGTGTTCTAACAGCACAGTAAACCTGAAATGTTGAAATATTGCCCTCTGTTTTGCAGCAGGAAGCTTCTATAACTATAATTCCAATTATAGAACTCTAATTAATGTCTACGAGGCTTCAGATTGCTTCATTAAATCTTTGGAATACTTCCATTATCCAAAGACAATCTCTATCCATTAGAATAAAGAAATCCTTTAAAATAACTTTTAAAAATGCTACTGATATGCTTTTCTTTTTATGAAACGCATAAGTCATACCATTCACTTTAAGGTCTCATTCATCTTTATAGAAGGTTTCCAAAAATTTTTAAATTCGGAAACTTTTTGTCCCTGCTACAGCTGGAACAGGCTGTCAACTAAGGCCTCTCCCTCTTTTGAATTTAAATAAAAACTGGCTCAAGTGTCTATCCCACATTCTGTGGGAACTCCAGTGTTCTCCCCTAGATCTGAGGATTTCTTAGTTGATCTCACTGTCTCTCATCTCCTATAATTGTCCCATGCCAACTCTAGATTTTGAAGCTAAGTACTTCTATTTGATTTCTGCCAAAACACGACTCAAAAACAAGTATTCATGTTGCGCAGACTCTGTCTCCTTAAAAGTCTCTCGTCAAGTCTATCTTGCTTCTCCCTTACGTCATGTCATCCCTCTCCTTCCTTCTTTCTCCTCTGCCCTCCCCACTCCCAGATTCCTTAAACTTCTTCCACAGAACAATTTTCCGTCTCCTGCTCTAGCTCCAGACCGAGGGCTTTATCTTCACAGCCAAATGCTTCCATTACGGTGGTAGACAGTCTCCTCCCTGAAAGGAATTCCTGGGCAGCTCTTAAAATAACAGATTTTTCCTCTGGGCTGCTCATATATGACAAGAGAGAGCTGACCTTCCTGCAAACATTCAGGAAAAGAAACACAAAGGACAGCTCAGCTTGTGATAAGCACCCTAGGCAAACATGGAAGGTCTACAGCAGATAGGAATATGGACTCAGATCTGGGGCACTGAGCTTGAGGGCAGGGCTTGAGGGGACTGCTTTCAAATTCACCCTGAAAATGGTCACATTAAGGATTGAGTCAGAGAGAGCCATGTTGAGCTGGAAATAAGCCTTTGTCCCAGTATCTTCAAAAGACTTTAAGATCCTAGCTTTTCCCAGGAAATTCAGTGTGGGAGCATCATAAATGGTGCTGTGTGTGTGTGGCTGATTTCCTCTTACAGACTAACAGCACCTAAATGAGACAATGCTCTGCTGCTTGGATGGGTAGAAAGAATTCCAGGAACTGACAAGAAGTCAATTGCTTTCCCTTCACTCCAAGCTTGAATATAGGAGATAAGGCATCTCTCTAATCCCCACAAGCTTCAGGCCACTCAGAACTATATAGACAATAACTTAGCATCTAACTCACATGCCCATGTTAGGTCAACAACCTTAGCAGAGTGTTGAAGTCCCAGATCCATGAACACAAATAGAAGATGACTCAATCCACTGGAAAATTCAGACACATCCTTCCACCTCTATTGGGATAATTCATGCAGAGGAGTTTAACTTTAAACATGCTTAAAGGGGTTGCTATTCAATGAAATTTTTTTTTCTGGCTCTTGTGGCAAAGTAATGAGGATTTCTAAACAGATAACAAAAGTAAGCCAACTAGGTTCAAGCCTAAACAAGAATTTTCATCTTAGTTCACTGCTGGCAGTGTATATGCCATGTCTGCTATGCTTAACTCAGGGGGAGGCCAAAGTGAGAATATTTATCAATATGCAATGAAATGAAATCATCGCAAACTGCTTGACAGGGAACCGAGTAGTTAACTTTATTAAAATCGGTTGCTCCCTGGCCAGGTGGCTCAGTTGGTTGGAGCATCGTCCCATTCACCAAGAGGTTTGTGGTTCGATTCTCAGTCAGGTTGCAGGTTCCATCCCCCGACAGGGTGAGAAGGCTAAAAAAGGGCTAATTCCAATGTAACCCTGATATTTGGGGGATAATGATCTGAATCCATGCCAGCAAGCTCAGTGTACATTCTTGATAACCTATAATTAAGTCCCTACCTCCTTCCCAGATACTGGTCTTGCAGAACCTGTTACTGTGAACAGTGCACTGCCCCGGAGGGAGGGTTATTAACACTGGCGCCAGGCCAGACCATCAGATATGGCCTGGAGAGCCCC